>NC_092131.1:12276085-12563585 GCF_043159975.1 Macaca nemestrina | reverse complement strand
CTCCTCCCTTACCACTGATCCACGTGGTAAGGGCACTGGGACCCTGGCAGCCAACAATGTGGTCAATGGATCAGGGTTGTACCTGAATCCATTCCTTGGAAATTCCGAATGGGACTATGATTCTGGCCTCCAACTGACTGGTCCTTTGAATCAAAGGGGTGGTGTGGAGGCCATTAGCTGCTACATGGACTGGACAGCAAAGACCAGTGAGGAAGTAAGAAAGAGCAAGACACAGAGATGAGAGATGAGGAGAGAAAAAGAGAAAGAAGGTGAGAGAGAGAAAGCATGCAAAAGAGAGGCCTGTTCTGGCCAGTTCCTGGGGCCCCACTATACCCTAACCCTTGGGTTTATGCAACTCTGCTACTCTTAAAGTAAATCCAACTTTTCAGCGGTGCTCTTATGTGTTTCTGTTGGTTACAATAAAAAGCATCCCAACTAATCTCTTCAACAAGCAAACTGCAAGTGAAAAAACAAAAAAAGAGGAAAGAGGGGAAAAGAAACTTGTCAAGAGAGGCTTAAGAGACACACCAGCTCATTGCAATGTATGGACTTTGATTTGGACAATTTTAAAAAATATTTTTAAAAATCACTGTATTCTGAAAGTTTGAAAACATAACTAAAATTCTTAAGAAAATACAAAATGCCAAAATTAGGGCAAGAAGAATTGGGAAATTTTAAATAAACCAATGAATGTTAAAAACAGCAACATAGAGTCCTTGGCTCAAATATTTCTGATCCCCATCTTGCAGCTGTGCTAACCAAGGCAGAGAGAAGTTAGGTTACCCATCGAAGAAATGACAGAGCCAGGTTTGAACCCCAGACCTGGCCCCACAGCTCACATCCCTAACCATCACACAGTACTGTCCGCTGACCTCATCCCTGACCAGGACACCAGATGTCACTCATAGCACGTCCCAGTAAACCAGGAGGAAATCATTAGCAGAAGTATTCCATGTCCTTCCAAATTACGTCACCACCCCCTGCAATGCTGCCTGCCACCTTGGAGGGTTCCTCTGCAGACCGATGTGTGCTTTTGGTGGTTATTTGCAATTTCAAATATTTCAGTCCGTTCTTCCCTTCTGCAAGGGAAGAATCCTGTCTTCAAAGTCTAAATGCCATACAAGGGCTTCCCTGCATAAACAAGCCTGCAGTGGGGGGAAATGGAATAGGAAACAACTTCTTTTTATCATAAGCTTGCCTGTATATTTTTTCTACCATGGGTATATATTTGATAAAAATGTTATGTTTTGTTTACGAAAAATTACTATGTACCCTGTACACAGTGCAGCATTTCCAATCTTCTTTCTTCAATACCAATTGGGGGAAATATTTACAAATGCTATATTTGACAAAGACATTTTCTTTGTACAAAACAAATGGGTATCTACGGTAGAACAAAATTGAAAATTACAACAGAAAAAAAAGCCACATGGATTAAATTATTCTACGACAAATGATTTCCTTTCATTCTTCCTTCTATGTTGGTTGAATTTTTGATGGCTTAACACTATTTTGACCACACTGTGTGTGCACCAGTGTGGTACGCTGCATAGTGGACATGGCTGGCTGCCTGCCCAATATCTTTTCTTGCCTCTCCTGAATGGTAGCTGTTGTCACTGCTATTTATCTTGCTTCCTCTTCATCACTGCATGTTGGGCAGATAGCATGTCTTTTAGTTTATTACCACAAGGAACCAGACACATTCAAACCTGGTGGGAAACTGGCATAGTCCTGCCCAATCCTGGACTTTGCACCCCAGCTGCAATGACACAATGAAACTTTGTAGTCCTCTCCCTTGGGAAGAAGGTGAGCCACGTCTGTGTATTGGAAAAGGGTATGTACAAATATCTCGGGAAGCTAATGGGGTGGATGGAGACAGATGCTGCTGGTTGCCTCCCCAATATCCATTTTCCCCTTCTTTCTAACTAACAGAATCCCAATTTCTTTTTCTTTTTCTTTTTTTTTTTTTTTTGAGACAGAGTCTCCCTCTGTCACCCAGGCTGGAGTGTAGTGGTGTAATCTTGGCTCACTGCATCCTCCGCCTTCTGGATTCAAGCAATTCTCCTGCCTCAGCCTCCTGAGTAGCTAGGACTACAGGCTCATGCCATCATGCCCAGCTAATTTGTTTTTGCATTTTTATTAAAGACAGGGTTTCACTGTGTGAGCCAGGATGGTTTTGATCTCCCGACTTCGTGATCTGCCCACCCAGAATCCCAATTTCAAGTTTGCAATCTTCCTGGTTTAAAAACAAGCATTTCCCAGCCTTCTTGCAGTCAGAGGTAGCCATGTAACAAAGTTTGGCCAAGGAAGGGGGAATGGAACTCAGGGAGTGGGGGTTCCAGGAATGCTTTTCAAAAAGGGGCAGACAACGCTGGTGTGTGTCCCTGTTCCCATTCCTTTAATCTTCTGCCTTCCTGAAACAAAGGTGCAAAGCTGGACTACACAACTGCCACTGCTAAGAATGACTGAGCAGTGAACAGAAGTAGCTGGTTCCTGAATGGCCCTACTGGGCCCCAGAACTGGGTCAGGCTGTCTGTCTCTGGGCTTATTTGTATATGATCAATAAATCCTTTTTGATGAAGCCATTGTAAGTCAAGTTTTTGTTACTTGCAGCTGAACACAATCCTAACAGATGAAATAGACATCCTTGTATTATTACAAACCCATCATGTGTGACGGTAAACAGAATGCTTACTCAACCATATCCCAATTGTTGGATATTTCAGCCAGTTCCAATGTTTTTTTCCTGCTGCTATACATACTTCAGTAATAAGCATTTTATGCATAAATGCCCGTGGGTACTTGCAATTCTATAGCACTTTACACTCTGCAAAACTCTTCCAACTCCATTCTCTCATGAAGTGAGAGGAAAACAATTCAAAATAAGATGGCTCTGTAGACAAATCACAGGCAACAGGCTCTCCGGGATGTGTTCTTCCCTCTGTTATGTTGCCCCACATCTAACTTCTGCATTAAAAGCCATGCAGTGTTAATAAATATTGGCTGCTGAGCCAAAAGCAAGAAATGCAAAACAATTACACATCCTGAAGAGCTACAGAGCGTGTCATCCAGGTTCTAAAACCCTGCAGATTAACTCTATTGGAGGTCACCCGGTTAAGTCAGGAAGCCTGTCTCTTACTTCAGGTACAAAGAATGAACGAATGCAGGTGACTAAAGCATAAACAAGCGCTCGTGAATACTGTATATTGCTTGGGGACTCTGAAAAACATAGGGGGACTGGCCCAAAGCCTCAAGATGACAAGCTACATGTTTGCATGTGGGACCTCCGAGGGGAGGAGAATGGAAAGGACAAGCCCTAGAAAAGGTGGCAAGGACTAGGAGATCTTGCAAAGGTATTAGGAGAGGGCTGGTTCTTAACGACAGTACAGGAAATCTGCTCCAGGGACCACCTGGAGCCAAACATCACCTCCTCTAACCTCTGGATTTCCTGAGTGCTCTTTTTATTTCCCATGTGGTATGGGACATGCATTTGGCGTCTGCACTCAATGATCTCATGTGTGTGTGTAATGGGGGGTGGGTGTCGCAGGGCCAAAGGCAACGTCCATCTTCTTGGTTCTTAGACGATGATGATAAAACCACCACCCACCATCCTGCATTCTGAGAAAGCTTTGTGCCTCTGCATGTGATATTCGTTTTGTGGATGGGAGCCAATCATTCTGGCTGTGAATCGAATCCCATATTCTCACCGGCCAACCCTATAAAATCAGAGATGTAGTAAAAGGGACTCGTCTCCTAGTCAAGTGGTCTTTGCACTCTTTAAAACACATTTGTTCCCTACTTGTCTGATTCTGAATGTCTTCAATTGTATAAATACAATTATTTTGTTACAGAACAAGGAGAACCTAGCATCTGAAACAAAAAGGTCATTGTATACCCTTGAGTGTGAAAACTAGGAACCTGCATTTATTGAGTTCTGTGCATGGCTCTGGGCACTTGAGAGATAGGTATTATTATCTCTGCTTTGTAGAGGAGGAAACTGAGGCTCAGAAATGGAAAGGAATTTTATGCTCAGGGTCACACACACAACACTGATATTCTAAATGTCTTAAAAGATTGGCTCAAATTCTGGGAGCAGGCAGGGTCACAGGGAGAACTGTGCGGTGAACAGCCCTTCTTCCCATTGTTCAACTGTCTCTTTTGTAGGAGTGCTGGAGCTCCTCAGAGCCTAGTAGTTTTCTGAGACACATTCCCTTCCTTTTACTTATTCTCATAGCTCCAGGCACAGATTCTAAACTTGGGTCCAAGGACCCGAGCCAGGCCTGGGGTCTCTTTATGCGGAGATGAGTTTTCTGCCCTCAGCCCCCATGAAGGAGATGGATTAGCGAGGCAAAGCCCAACTTGATTGAAAAATAACTTCCCTGCAGACCACTTTATGGCTCTGCGCCTCTTCCTTCCAGTCCTGCTGGGTCTGGGCCCAAGACCGTGGACTCGGGGTGGTCCTTCCTTCTTCAACGGGCCGGAAATTACCAAAGGAGCACCAGGGGGTGCCGAGTGTGCCAACTGAAGTCAGGCAGCAACTAATTAATGTTTTAAAAGTTAAAAAACCCAAGCAGCCAGGGGTCAAGTGCAGGCCCTCCGAACCAGGCTGCCTGGCCTCGACCACTCACCAGCTCTGAGAGGGTGGGCAAGTTGCTCCCCCTCACTGTCCCCATACAGAAAGAGGGGATAAAGAGAGCCCACAGCATTGCAGGGTTGCCTTGAAGATAAAATGAGAGCTGGTATTTACAAAGTGCTTGGAATCTGACACGTGGCAGTGAACAGAGATAGGACGGTGCCAGCCCTGCAGCCGAATGATCACCTTGAACGTTCACTCATTAGTCCAAGCAGGTCTTACTGCTTACGAGTAGCTGAGAGACATCTGGTCTGTGCCCTTGGCTTCTGGGGGGTCATTTATGTCATATCTGAGAAGAGTTCTGACTACAAAGGACCTTAGTGTGGGAATGGCTACACCCAAGAGGCTTAGGGTGGGAACCGGCCGCCAGTCCAGAAAGACCTGCCCTGTGATTTAGGGTGGACGTTTTAAGGTCACACAGTCTCAGGAGTCCTGGAGACTGAGTTCAACCACCCACGCAATCAATCAATCATCAGTCATGCCTCTGCAATGAAGCTCCAGTGGAAACCCAAGGGAGCCTCCCCAGTTGGCAATATTCAGTGAGTGCTGTCACGTGCGATGCCAGGAGGGTAATGCATCCTGCCCCCATGGGGAGGACACAAAGGGAGCTTTGCATCGGGAACCCTCCCAGTCTCGCCCTACGCATCCCTTGCTTGCATTGATTTTAATCTGAATCCGTGCCCTGGAATAAGCCGTAACTGTGAAGTATAACAGTGAGTTCACTGAGTACTTCTGATGGAATGATCGAACCTGAGGGTGATTTTAGGAACCCCCTGAACTTGCAGTTGGTGCCAGAAACAAGAGTGGTCTTGTGTGGACTTTGGCAGTTTGGCAAACTCCAGGCAACTTCCCCTCCAAAAGCCCTCCTGAGCTCCATGCCCACTGTGGCCCCTGACCACCCACACTGGAAAGGACAAAGGGATTGAGGAAGGAAGCTTGCGCCTGCACGAAGTGGAGTGCTTTCTATAAATTAGCTCATGGATGCCTCGGTTTACACATCTGTAAAATGGGACTCAAAGCTCTTACCCTTCCAGGTTGTGACTTGCCCAAGATCTCACAGTCAGGGAGCAAGAGTACAGAGTTTCACTCCACGGCCCAAGCACTGTGCATGGTCCACATAACCTGCCAGGGGCTAAGGTCAGCTTGGTGGTGAGACATTCCCCCCTCAGGAAGGATGGCTCATTCACACAGGAAATCACATTTTATACATCTTTAGCATCACAATTACGTATATGGATCAAGTCTCGCATGCAGGGAGACGGAGGACAATGTCACCTAACACGGCCCAGTCATGTCATAAGAATGACCTGGGGGGCTCATTAACACAGTTTTTTAGGCCCAGGCCCTGACTGACAAGATCCAAAGGCCAACTGGAGAAGCCTGGGAATCTGTATGTTAATAGCTCACTGTGGGCCATTTCTACCCACGGGCAGATCTGAGAACCCCTGTCAAGATGGAAAGGGCCTGGGGTCCCCTCCTAGCAGCAGCACTGTTGTGTGAGTCTCCGAGTTTCAGAGTCTCAGGTCTGGACTTTTGTCCCCATCTACGCAATGGGGGTCATGATCCCAGCTGTCCTTTCTCACCCATCGTGCCGCTGTGAGGATGATGTGCTTGGGGCAGACCCAGCCCCACCTGTGACCCAGGAGCCAAGGCCACCCTGCAAGATCAGCAGTGTACAGCACTCACTAGGCAGCGGGCACAGCCAGTTCTGCTAGGACACTTGGTAGAAAACGCAAATTGCAGCCCAGTGCGGTGGTTCACGCCTGTAATCCCAGCACTTTGGGAGGCCGAGACGGGTGGATCACGAGGTCAGGAGATGAAGACCATCCTGGCTAACACAGTGAAACCCCGTCTCTACTAAAAATACAAAAAATTAGCTGGGTGTGGTGGCGGGCGCCTGAAGTCCCAGCTACTCGGGAGGCTGAGGCGGGAGAATGGCGTGAACCTGGGAGGTGGAGCTTGCAGTGAGCCGAGATCACACCACTGCACTCCAGCCTAGGCAACAGAGCAAGACTCCGTCTCAAAAAAAAAGAAAAAAAAAAAAAAAGAAAATGCAAATTGGTTCCAAAGCAACTGACATAGTAGGGAAAAATTTAAGCATGACATAAACTTGGCATTTGCTGACGTACAATTTCATCCCTGAGAAACACTAGACGGGCATAGAATTCATAAAGCTCTGCACCCAGCTGATGAGCAGAGTGGAGCTGTGTAGGAATACACCTGCTCCTAACACACCACAGCTTCGTGCACACACACTTGCACGTCCACCAGCCCCCTTGGTTCCTTGTGTGTATTATGAGGCACTCCATCCACATCAAATTCTGTGACGTGTTATGGGCTGAACGGTGCCCTCCCCCACCCTCCCACAATCCAGATGTTCAAGTCCTAACCCAAGGAGCCAGAATGTGACAATACTACTCAAGATAGGATCTTTGTAAAAATTTTTTGAGACGGAGTCTTGCTCTGTCACTCAGGCTGGAGTGCAGTGGTGCGATTACGGCTCACTGCAGCCTCAACTTCCCAGGGCTCAAGTGATCCTCTGGACTCAGCCTCCCCAGTAGCCAGGTGTGTGCCACTATGCCTGGCTAATTTAAAATATTTTCTTTTGTAGAGACAGGGTCTCGCTATGTTGACTAGGCTGGTTTTGAACTCCTGGGCTCAAGTGATCCTCCCACCTTGGCCTCCCAAAGTGCTGGGATGGAGCCACCCCACCTGGCCTGGAGATAGAATCTTTAAAGAAGTGATTCAGTTAAAACGAGGCCTTTCACAGTTGCTCTAATTCAACCTGACAGTGTTCTTATAAGAAGAGGACAACTGAACACGCAAGGAAACACCAGGGGTGCGTGCACAGAGAGGGATGACCATGAGAGGAGGGGCAGGGGAAGGCCATCTGCAAGCCAAGGAGAGCACTCCAGAGGAAGCCTCCTGCTGTCACCTTGATTTTGGACTTCCAGCCTCCAGCGCTATGGGAAAATACATTTCTGTTGTTTAAGCCACCCAAACTGGGGTACGGTAGTTCCTCCCACCTGCAGTTTCTATTTCTATGATTTTAGTTGCTAGCAGTCATCCGGGGTCTGTAAATAGGTGAGTATGGTACAAGAAGATGTTCTGAGAGAGAGGGTGAGCACATTCACCTGACTTTTAGTACAGTGTCTTGTTATCATTGTTTGATTTCATTAGTCATTGCTGTTAATCTCTCACTGTGCCTAATTTATAAATTAAACTTTATCATACATATGTATACAGGAAAAAGCATAGTATATATAGGGTTCTGCACTATCTGCAGTTTCAGGCATCCCTGGGGGCTCTTGGAACGTATCCCCTGCAGAGAAGGAGGCAGTATGGTACTTGTTCCAGCAGCCTTAGCAAATGAATACACAGCTTTCTGTCTGATTTCTATCGGGTTACCTTCCTTCCACCCTTTCACAATTCACAAGCCACACCCCTCCCACGCCCACTTCAGGAGCAAGCTTCAGGCCCTTCCTCAAGTCAGTGCCGTTTTTAGTGTAGTACTGATGCATTTCTTAACCACTCAACAGTTCTATTGTTTTTACTAGGTTCCCATCTTTTTTTAATGCGTCCCTCATGAAGTTTTTGAGTACTGCACTCCAGTGCTATTTTCTCTTATTTTTGTGTATGAGTGTGGCAATGTTTAGGAGCACACGTGCCATGTTAGAGCAGAACTGACAGTACCAGTATAAGCTCTTTGCCTAAATTAATTCCTTTTATCCACATTCTTTTAACCCTATGAGGCAGCTACTATCCTTATCCTCATTTTACATGTGAAGAAACTGAGGCACAGAAAGGTTAAGGAACTTGTCTGCAGTCATACAGCTAGAAGTGGGCAGAATATGGGTAAGTTCAGAACTGGGGTAATTTGAGCAGGGTAGTTATATGGGTGAGCATATGGGAAACAAAGCCCCCACACTGTCCTCACCATGGGCACCCCCAACCGAGGCCCGCCACCCACTCCTGGGCCCCCAGTTGGGAAGGACTTCACAGCACTCCCTGCGTCATTTAAAACCCAGTTCTATTCACAAAAGAGCACAGACTGATCAGGCTTCATGAATGTTTAATGGGATGGAATCCTCCTTGTTTTGTCAGCAACAATGAATCTTGGCTGAGGAAATTGCTACCAGCGACTCTGTGACTCAAGAGATAATTGCAGTGCTTGACACTAAGAAGCACTGTAACACCTTCTTTGTGAACACGTTTTGACACAGTTTGCTCCCTGTGAAGGAGCTGGCCTCCTGGAGTACCTCCCACCTGCTGCTGGGCCCACGCCAGGGTAACTGCCACCAGCATGCTGAGTGAGGCTCTGCACAACCATCTCGTCAATATCCACCCCACGTGGAACCGTGCAAGACACTTACCTGGCCAGAAGACCACGTGACTCCTGGCTAGAGCCCTTCATTTGCTCATTTCAAAACGGAACTGAACATGGCGTGTGTCTAGGCTGGGATGGGAGAGAAATTGCCAAATGTAGGGCCCTGGTTCACATCGTGCTGGGAAAACAGACATGGGAAAACTGGGGATGGCAGGAGAAGGGCTGTCAGTGGACAGAGCCACTAAGCCTCCTGGGTCAAGGGCAGAATCGGAGCAGGAGCCTGAAGGCCCCGTGCGGTGTTAGCAGACAGGGAAGGGGAGAGAGAGCATTCTCCATGTTGGGAACAGCAAGGGCAAAGGCTGGGGGGCATCTAATGATGAATGATGTGTTCTGAGGCTGGTTAAGCCCAGGCTCCTTGACAGAGAGAAAGGGGACACAGATGGGGGAGGGGCGCTTTGATAAGAGAGCCTTAAATGTCACCCAGCGGTTTCTTCGGACCAAATATATTTAATACAATGAGGTCATTATTCATAAAGCTCCGTTAAATCAGAATGTGTGATCTTTCATCCTGGGTTGATGTTTGCACGCGTTAGAGTCTGAGAAGGCAAAGGCAAGGGCAAAATACATTATTTACACTTTGCATCGAAACAACTGTCCAGTGCCTGCTGTCAACTGCCTGCTGCATCTAGACGAAGACCTGTTTGTTACTGTTTTTATTCATTTCCCTCTTAATTAATCCTCTGCAAATAATAGATTTACATCATTCTCTTGGAGGTGAAGGATCCCAACTGTAAATGAAGGTGTCTATTCATTGACATAGACCCTGTAGGAGCCATTTGTTTTGTTCGTAGAATAATTATCTACTTAACTGTTAAAAATATTTTAATAGAATCTCATTAATTCAAATTAATCTCTTTCAATTAACTTGTATTATTTAAAGGCGTGGGTGGGAGGGCAAGGAAGCTTGCATTTCTGAAGCCAGCTGCAGGTGCTCAGGCACACACCTGGTTTAATTCTTTCAATGATAGCGTGTTCAAACTCCCTTCCTCTTGCAGCCTGCCTCTTTGCTCCCACGTGGCTGTCTGGGATGTGGAGCTACCATGTCCTAGTAAGACTTCCAAGTCCTAGGCCTTGTCTCTGCCGCATCTCAGCCCCCCGGCCCTCCCAGTCCCAGATGGACTGACTTAGAGGAGGCAGGACCCATGCTGAGCCAATGAGCTCCTTCCCTGAGAGATCTGGACTCAGGAATCTCTCCCATGACTGAAGCCACGAGACGAGAACTTGGCGGTTAAAGGAGGCCTCATTTCCCACTTGGTAGAGAAAGTAGGTTCAGAGAATAAGAGAGAACTGGACAGACTGTAGAGAGGGGCAGAGGCAAGAGTACAAGAGTCAGCAGTGCCCAAGGCCCTGGTTATTATTATTATTATTACTTTTTTTACCACTGGGGCCAGCTGCATTCCTGACCAGCCAGTGGCGTGTTCCATATCTCTTCTTGAAGGCCATAAGCAGCTTAGTCCCCTCTGTGCTAAGGTTAGTTCCAGTTAGGTTCTGTCACTTGCCACCGCGAAGCCCAACAGACAGGCATTATTTTTCCCATCTCACCATTAAAAAAAAAGAGGTTCGGGGCATGTGCTGAGGACCATACTGCTAAGAAGTTTCAGAACTAGAACTTGACTCCCAAATTTCTTTGTTTTCAACATCAATCTTCAAGTATGTTTAGCAGAAAGAATAGTCTCCCTGGCACTGCCGGTCCTTCTGATTGGAACATGGAGTGTTCCCGGAGCTAAGGATAAATGGAATCTGCAGGGATGGGAGGGTTCCGCTCTATCCCATCCTTTCCCATCAAGTGCCTCCTCACAACCACCCCTACAGGAGCAAAAGGCCATGGAGACAACCCCTCCCAGGAGGCTGCAGATGGGAGGCTGCCCTGGTCCTCCTCACTCTTTGGAGTCCTGCAGAAGTCGGCTCTTCTCTCAGCTCCACCATCCAGCTGTGCAGTCAATGGTAAATCACTTGACCTCTCTGTTGCGCACTGAATCATGCCCCCTCCACCCTGCCAGAATTCGTATGCTGAAGCTCTAACCCACAGAGCCTCAGACTGTGAGGAGACAGAGTCTTTACGGAGGTGATCAAGTCAAAGCGGGGTCATCAGGGTGGGTCCTACCCAATAGGACTGGTGTTCTTGTAAGAAGAGAATAGGACACAGACACACCCAGGGGAAAGTCCAAGTGAAGACAGAGAGAAGGCGGCCAGCTACATGCCACGGAGAGAGGCCCGGGACAGGTCCTTCCCTCACAGCCTCAGAAAAAAGCAACCCTGCCAACACCTTGATTTCAGACTTCCAGCCTCCAGAACCGGGAGGAAGTCAACATCTGCCAAGAAAGCCCCCAGTCTGGGGTGCTCGGCCACAGCAGCTCCGGTACACGAAGAGGCGGCCTGGCGCTCCCTCTTCTCACCCGCAGAATGCGGCGATGCCCGTGGCCCGAGGCGCTGCGGTGAGAACGGGACCACAGAGCCATCCGCCTGCCTTCCGTGACAGCCGCTTCACGTGTTCTCACCACCACGCTGCCCAAGACCTGCAGAGGCATCTCCGCTCTCTGCTCGTCCCTCCCGGAAGCCCGCTGTCTCCTGAAAACCCTCTTCCAAGGGCAGATGACATGACTCCATTTTCCCTAACAGACTGTTCCACCCACAGGAAAGCCCTGTCTGACGGGCCGGTGGAGAAGCCACCCAGGTCTCTGCAGGCCAGGAACTGAGAGGCTCCCAGGCATCGGCGCCCCCGAGAGAAGAGGGAATGGAAGTGGGCTTGGTTCACCGGACCGCCTGGAAGAGCCCAGTGTGGAGGGAAGGGGAGACTGAGAACATGGAGGTTGCCCGTGTGGCTGACATCCACCAGCACTGGTCAGGACCTCCTCCGGCCTGACCCTGAGCCTCAGGCCAAGTGACCTCTGGCAAAGAGGGCAGGAGCCAAAAAGACAGCCCTGCCAGGAGACCGCTCTGCCATGAGGAGCACGGGGGTGCGCGACAGCCCGGCAGCAGAGCACACCTCCTGTGAGTGTGCAGGCCATATGCTGGGCACGGGGGTGTGGTGTGTGTGAGTGTGTGGTGTGTGTACATGTGGGGGCCGTGTGCATGAGTGTGGTGCGAGTGTGCAGACTAGGTGGTATGAGTGAGGTGTGTGTGCTTATGTGGGGTGTGGGGAATGTCTGTGCAGCACATGTGCAGTGTGTATGTGTGTTTGTGTGGGGACATGATATGCACGTAGTGTTGTGTATATGTGGGGTGTGTGTATATGCATGCATAGTGCATATGATGTGGTGTGTGTGGTGTACATGGTGGGTGTATATGTATGATGTATATGTATGTATTTGTGATATGTGGGGTGTGTGTATGTGTGGTGTGTGTGGTGTGCATGGTGGGTGTATATGTATGATGTATATGTATGTATTTGTGATATGTGGGGTGTGTGTATGTGTGGTGTGTGTGTGGTATATGTGTTTGTGTGTGGGGTGTATGTGTATGCGTGGTATATGTGGGTGCTCTGTATGGTGTATGTTGTGTTTGTGTGCAGAGGGTGTGTGTGAATGTATGGTGGATGATGTGTGTGTGGAGGGTGTGTTTGTATGTATGTGTGGTATGTGTTTGTGTGTGGAGAGTGTGTGTGTGTGTATGTGTGGTATGTGGTGTGTGTGGAGGGTGTGTATGTGTATATGTGGTGTGTGGAGGGTGTGTTTGTATGTGTGGTGTGTTTGTGTGTGGAGAGTGTGTGTGTATGTGTGGTGTGTGGTGTGGAGGGTGTGTATGTGTATGTGGTCTGTGTGGTATGTGGTGTGCGTTTGTGTGGAGGATATGTGTGGTGTGTGGTGTATGGTATGTTTGTGTAGGGGTGTGTGTATGTGTATGTGTGGTATGTGTGTGTGGTCTGTGTGGTATGGATGTGTTTGTATGTGTGGTGTGGTTGTGTGTGGAGAGTGTGTGTGTGGTATAGGTGTGTATCTGTGGTGTGTGTGGAGGGTGTGTATGTGTATGTGTGGTATGTGTGTGTGGTCTGTGTGGTGTGGATGTGTTTGTATGTGTGGTGTGGTTGTGTGTGGAGAGTGTGTTTGTGTGTGGTATAGGTGTGTATCTGTGGTGTGTGTGTAGGGGTGTGTGTATGTGTACATGTGGTATGTGTGTGTGGTCTGTGTGGTGTGGATGTGTTTGTATGTGTGGTGTGGTTGTGTGTGGAGAGTGTGTGTGTGGTGTATGTGTGTATCTATGATGTGTGTGTGGAGAGTGTGCGTGGAGAGTGTGCATGTATGTGTGGTGTGTGGTGTGTGGAGAGTGTATGTGGATGTGGAAGATATGTGTGTATGTGTGGTTTGTGAGTGTGTGGAAGGTGTGTTTGTGTGTATGGTGTGTGGTGTGGTGTTTGTGTGTGGAGAGTGTGTGTGTAGGTGTGGTGTGTGTGGAGGGTGTGTATGTGTATGTGGTCTGTGTGGTATGTGGTGTATGTGTGTGGAGAGTGTGTGTGGCGTGTGGTGTGTGTGTGGAGGGTGCACATGTACGTGGAGGATATGTGTGTATGTATGGTTTGTGAGTGTGTGGAGGGTGTGTTTGTGTGTATGGGGTGTGGTGTGTGTGTGTGGAGAGTGTGTGTGTAGGTGTGGTGTGTGTGGAGGGTGTGTATGTGTATGTGGTCTGTGTGGTATGTGGTGTGTTTGTGGAGAGTGTGTGTGTATGTGTGGTGTGTGGTGTGTGTGTGGAGGGTGTCTATGTATGTGTGTGGTCTGTGTGGTGTGGATGTGTTTGTATGTGTGGTGTGGTTGTGTGTGGAGAGTTTGTGTGTGGTATATGTGTGTATCTGTGGTGTGTGTAAAGGGTGTGTATGTGTATGTGTGGTGTGTGTGTGGTCTGTGTGGTTTGGATGTGTTTGTGTGTGGAGAGTGTATTTGTATGTATGTGTGATGTGTTGTGTGTGTTTATGTGTGGTGTGTGGTGTGTGTCTGGAGGGTGCATGTGTATGTGGAGGATATGTGTGTATGTGTGGTTTGTGAGTATGTGGAGGGTGTGTTTGTGTGTATGGTGTGTGGTGTGGTATGTGTGTGTGGAGAGTGTATTTGTATGTATGTGTGATGTGTTGTGTGTGTTTATGTGTGGTGTGGTGTGCTGTATGCATCTGTGTGTGGGGTGTGCACTCAGGGGGTTGGTGCTGCATGGCAGGTTGGAGCGGGGGCTGCGCCGGCCAGCAAGGCTGGGAAAGCGGTGGGCTGGCCTCCTAGTGTCAGTGGTACAGACAACCACTGCTCCTCCCCAGTGTCAGCGGCAATGGAGGGGTGAACACATTTGTTTGGTTGGGAGACGCAACAGAGCTGACAGCAGACTGGACCCTGGAAGTCCACTGGCTCCGCATCACCAGGGATGACCTTGGGCGCCAGAGCAGAGGAGGAAATGTGCATGGACAAACCTCCGGGGTGACAGAATGTGCACTTTACGAGGACACGGAGGACACCCCCACCCACCTCTTCCTGGGCCCCTCCTGGAGTTTCAAGAAATATCTGGGAGGAAACGAGACAGACTGTAGTTCCCACAGAGCTGCTGGGAGCAGGCCAGGAAAACGAGAGGTTGATCTGTTTGGGAATCCTGTTTTGTGCCTGGCTGGGGGCTGGGAGAGGAGATCACTTGCACAGGGCCCACCCCCACTCCCAGGCGGGGCCAGCACAGAGCAGATACCTGTTCTGAACTACGGGCATCTGCTGTTGAGTTCACTGAGCACAAAAGTATGAAGTGCAAACTCAAAACCACGGCATGCATAACCCCCTCAAAGGTTCTTCTTCACTCGGGACTCTTCAGCATGAAAATGCATGGCCAGCTGCACCTGTTTCCTCTCCCTACACCCACCTGGACGGCTAGCCACTTGGCTCCTGAATATGCCTGCTTGCCTGCGGCTCCAGGCCTTTGCACGCGCTATTCCTGCTGCCTGGCATGCTCTCCCTGCACTTTTCCAACTGCTCGTCAAATTCCTCTGGCTTCCCTCCCTAAGATAGGGGTGGCACCTCCTTTCCACTCCCTGCTATTGCAGCACCCACAACTCTGCATCCTCCTGTGGGCATCTGGCACATGGCAGGTGTTCAGTAAGCACATCATCCATTCATTCATTCAGTCCTGCATATTGGTTCACTAAAAGAATGGATCCAACAGCCGGGTGCGGTGGCTCACACCTGTAATCCCAGCACTTTGGGAGGCCGAGGCAGACGGATTACGAGGTCAGGAGATCGAGACCATCCTGGCTAACACGGTGAAACCACATCTCTACTAACAACACAAAAAATTAGCGGCGTGGCGGCATGCATCTGTAGTCCCAGCTACTCGGGAGGCTGAGGCAGGAGGATGGCGTGAACCCGGGAGAAAGAGCTTGCAGTGAGCCCAGATCGCGCCACTGCACTCCAGCCTGGGCGACAGAGCAAGACTCCATCTAAAAAAAAAAATTAGCTGGGCGTGGTGGCAGGCGCCTGTAGTCCCAGCTACTCAGGAGGCTGAGGCAGGAGAATGGCATGAATCCAGGAAGCGGAGCTTGCAGTGAGCTGAGATGGTGCCACTGCACTCCAGCCTGGGCGACAGAGCCAGACTCTGTCTCAAAAAAAAAAAAAAAAAGAATGATCCAACAAACACATTACTGAATAAAATGTTTGTTCAAAGAATCAAGCACTTACAATATTGCCTGCTATGAGTGGAGACATTATCTTAGACACATCCTCAGTCTTCAAGGAGCTTGTGGTATTGACACACAATAACAGAAGGCCTATGGGAAGTGTGACAAATATCTTGCAGTCCATGTCAAATGTGAAACCAATGGTAAACACAATACATATTGTGGGGTGAGGTGGTATGCGTGGGAAATGATCCTTGGAGGCTGGTGTGACCACGGGAGGCTTCCTGGTGGAAGTGTCTTTGAGTCAGGTCTTGAGTGACTACACAACCCAGTTTATCCCCATTGTCCAAACGAAATACAGTTGATTCTCATCATTCACAGTATGATATTCTATGAAGTTGTGGTCAACACTGAATTAGTGAATACTGAATCACTGCTTTTTGGGGAAATAGGGTTAGGTTCCTGCAAACCTCTGGTTACAAATTTTTGCCAACCAACCAATACATACCCTTGACCCTTGTTTCATGTGTGTTTCTGTCTAAGGACATTTTACTGAATAGGCACTGATGACTCACTAACACTGAACTCATAGCCAATAGCGCTGTAACTCGTCCCCGAACGAAGCTTACTGAACACATGTACTTTCTCTGCAAGGAACATCACAGCCTTTCTGCACTTCCAGACTCTGCTTGGAGGCTGTTTTAAACGGCAAGATCACTGACAGAAAGCACACAAATGCAAAAAAAAAAAAAAAAAAAGGGACACTAAGTAGGCTGCGGAAAGGACACTTATTTATAGTTTGAGAGCTGAAGCAGAAGACCGAGACCCATTGCCTCGTTTCACCTCCGCTGGGAACGTGTGCGTCCGGCTGCTCAGACTTGATGCCACTTTGGGCACCTCCACGAAAGACGAGCACTGATTCTGGACATACAAATACATTTCAGAGAGTGGGTGAATTCCCGGATTCTGTCTTTGTGAACTGCTCTACTCTCTAAAATGGATTTGTAGCTACAAATGTCATGTTACTGCCATGGTTTTTGCGTTTTTGTAGTTTCTCCCGGTCATCTTGCTATCTAAAACGGCCCTCAGGTATAGTGCTGAAGTGCAGAAAGGCTGCGATATTCCCTGCAGAGAAAATACACGTGTCAGGGAATGGAATGGAATGGACAGTCCCTCTCAACAGTGTGAGAGTCACCAGTCTTAGAGGACCTGTGCCTCTGCATTGCGACGCGGAGATCACACAACTGCTGTCGGGCAGGGTGGCTCTTCCAAGCCTGGCCTTCCCAAGCTGCCTGCAGGTCCACCCGCTCCTCCCATCTGCCCACTGGGCAGTTGCACCCCAGACGACATGGAGATCCCCACAGCCCATGCCTCCCTGCAGCAAGAACCTGGAAGTCATCACCGGCTTCTGTGTCCCTGGCCTCCATGAGTATCCATCAGTCTCACTCAGAGGGAATGAGTCCTGACAACCTGCGAGCAGCTTTCTCCCCCAGATGCCTGTCCTGGGAATTTCTCCTCCAAGCGGCAGCTTGGCTCTGGGCTCAGGAGGGCCTGCATCAAAGGCCTGGCTGTGCCTGGCTGACAGGCGCTGGGGCTGGGCCAGCGTCCGCGCCTGTGTTCCCAAATGCTCCCAAACATCTTGGCAAATCAATCTGAACTCTCCACGTGTCTCCCCACATCGTTTGGAGAGCCAGCAACCCAATGTCATCGCCTGTTCAAAAGCATTAATGCTATTCTCAGAGCTGGGCTCCAGGGGACTCTCTCTGAGCCGACATTCTCAGAGCCCTGTACCTGTGCTGGCGTTCACTGAGTTTTTGGCGTGGCTACTGAAAACCATTCTGCCAGCTGTTCTGTTCAACGGAAGAACAACAAAATAAATATATTCCCAGTGACCAGAGGACAACTCAGCAAGCAGTGACCTGAAAAATAATCTAGAACAAGCAAAGAGTCAACCAAAAGATATCCATGTGGCATTTATGAAATGCCTAATAAAAATAGCTACCATTTTTGGAGCACTGGTTATGTGTCAGGCAGGCACTGTGCTTAGGGCTTCAGAGACAGTATCTTATCCAATCTTGGTAAGTTCAAGGTAGGGCCTACTCTTTTCCCTATTTATTTATTTATTTATTTATTTATTTATTTATTTATTTATTTTCGAGACAGGATCTTACTCTGTTGTCCAGGCTGGAGTGCAGTGGTGTGATCATGGCCTACTGCAGCCTCAACCTCTCCAGGCTCAAGTGATCCTTCCACCTCAGCCTTCCAAGTAGCTGGGACTATAGGTATGTGCCACCATGCCCAGCTAATTTTTGTGTTTTTTCTAGAAACAGGGTCTCCCTCTGTTGCCCAGGCTGGTCTCAAACTCCTGGATTCAAGCAATCCTCCCGCCTTGACCTCCGAAGTACTGGGGTTTCAGGCATGAGCTATCGTGCCCAGCCTCCCCATTTTCTGGACGAGAAAGTTGGCCTCAGAGAGTCAAGTCATGTGTCCAAGGTCACGCATCTTGTTCCTCTGGGAAGGGGGAGCAAAACTAGGCCATGGTCTCAGAGCACAACTCTTAACCACCATGCAGTGACTGCAGCTCCCAGGCTCAGCCTGTGCCACCCAAACCAACTGCCCAGTGCATGTGTGGCTCCCTGTATTAGTCCATTCTCATGCTGCTAATAAAGACATACCCAAGACTGGGTAATTTATAAATGAAATAAGTTTAATTGACTCACAGTTCAGCATGGCTGGGGAGGCCTCAGGAAACTTAGAATCATGGTGGAAGATGAATGAGAGGCAAACATGTCCTTCTTCACATGGTGGCAGCAAGGAGAAGTACCAAACAAAGGGTAAAAGACCCCCTTATAAAACCATCAGATCTCATGAGAACTCACTATCAGGAGAACAGCATGGGGGTAACTGCTCCCATGATTCAATTACCTCCTGCCAAGTTCGTCCCACAACACCTGGGGATTATGGGAACTACAAATCAAGATGAGATTTGGGTGGGGACGCAGCCAAACCATATCGCTCATTGTGGCCTGGCCCCTACAAGCCTGAAAGATCCAGACGCTGATGAGACAATGAAGTATCCACAACCACCCAGCAAAAGGGTTCTGATGTGACCCAGGAAAAGGAGAGGGAGGTATTTGCCCACTTCACCTCAGTGCAGGAGTTTGGCCATGGAACCCTAAACCTTACTTGGAATATGAACTCACAGGGAGCATAAATGGATATTCCAGCTGGAAGGGCATGAGACAGGCTTTGCAGAGCCTAGAGCAGCCAAAGAGATGAGGTGGGGGTGGCTGGGAGAAGAAAGGAAACCTCGGATACATTTTGTAAGTTGTGCCTCAATTTTCAGGAAAATGAGGATAACAGCAGTGCCCACCTTGGGGGGTTGTTGTGAGGATTAAATGAGTTAGTGCCTGTGAAGAACTCAGACAACTGACTGGTACAGCAAATGCCCAGTGAGTGTCGGTTATGGTCATTGTCACTACCATCATCATGACCTTAGACCCTCAAGTCCAGATTCATTACCACCATTCCCAACTTGGTATTCAACACACCTGCATCTTATTTATTTATTTATTTGAGACACAGTCTCACTCTATCACCCAGGCTGGACTGCAGTGGCACCATCTCAACTCACACTACAGCCCTGACCTCCTGGGCTCCAGCGATCCTCCCACCTTAGCCTCCTGAGTAGCTGGAACTACACGCATGCATCAATACACCTGGTTAATTTTTGTATTTTTTGTAGAGCTGGGGTTTCACTATGTTGCCCAGGCTGGTCTGGAACTCTTGGGCTCATGCGATCTGCCTGCCTTGGCCTCCCAAAGTGCTGAGATTCCAGGCATGAGCCAGTGTGCCGGACCCCTGCATCTTATTTTAATAAATCCTCAGCCAGCCTGGTGACCTCGGAGGGCCAGAACTGGATTCAAGGCCCCACTTAGCAGCTGTACAACCCTGGGTTAGTCCCATAAAACATCCTGTCTTTAAGCTCAGGGAGAATCACAAATCCACCATGCTCAGTACAGACAGAGGGCTCAATAAATGGCTAGTGTGTTTACAAGACCACAGAGGCGTGCAGAAGCTAAGGTTACACTCCTAGAAAATGAAGGAGGAAAGACTCACATCCAGGCCTCCCAGGGTCCATGCCCTTCACACGAAAGCCCCCACCGCTGTGAGCATGTTTAGAATAAACACAGTGTGAAGGTTATTTTTATGTGTTGACGTGACCAGTCCATGACACCCAGAGATTTGGTCAAACGTTATTCTAGATGTTTCTGTGAAGTCGTTTTTTAGGTAAGATTAACATCTAAATCACACTTTGAAGGCTGGGCGCAGCGGCTCACACCTATAATCCCAGCTCTGCGAGAGCAAGGCAGGAGGGTCACTTGAATCCAGGAGTTTGAGACCAGTCTGGGCAACATGGTGAAACCCCGTCTCTACCAAAATAGACAGATAGATAGACAGACAAACAGACAGACAGACAGATAGATAGATAAATATTAGCCTGGTGTGGTTGTGGTGGCTCATGCCTATAATCCTAGCACTTTGGGAGTCCAAGGCAGGAGGACTGCTTGAGCCCATGAGTTTGAGACCACCACATGCCAAAACCCTGTCTCTACAAAAAAATACAAAAATTAGCCAGGCATGGTGGTGCATGCCTGTAGTCCCAGCTGCTCTGGGAGGCTGAGGCCAAGAGGATCTCAGCCTGGGAGGCAGAGGTTGCAGTGAGCCAAGACTGCGTCACTGCACTGCAGCCTGGGTGAAAGAGTGAGACTCTGTCTCAAAGAAAAAAAAAAAATTCCCCAGCTGACTGAGTAAAACAGACTGCCCTCCATCAAATGTGGGTGGGTCCCATCTAATCAGTTAAAGTCTTAACAGAACAAAGCCTGACCTCCTCTGAGCAAGAAGGAATTCTGCCAGCAGGTGGCCTTCAGACTTAAACTGCCACTCTCCCTTGGGTCTCCAGCCTGCTGACCTACCTTACTGACTTTGATCTCGCCAAACTCCACAACTGCATAAACCAGTTCCCTAAAATAAGTGTCTTTCTCTGTATGTAGACTCATCCTCTTGGCTATTTCTCTGGAGACCCCTGACTAATATGCATAGGTATGACTCGTGGCACAGAGAGTGCTACAAAAAGGAGAAGGCACTACCTGTGAATCAGACTGTCTGCGAGTATTTGCACTTGCCCCAACCATATCAATTTCTCACTCTCACTTCCTGGTGAGTCATATTCTGAGCAGCTAGCTGGGATCAGAAGGAACAAGGCATTCTTTTCATGCTCAGACAGAGCCCTGTTGAACATTTACCTTCCTGAAGAAGGTAGAAAGAGGAAGGGCCTCCTAGTGACATTCTCCAGCCTTGAGGAAAAAGAAAATTCTGATTTAATGAGCTTGAGTTTGAATGTAATCAGATTTTCTCTATAGCAACAGCTCCACAACACAATCCTCTTGGCAGCTGCAACAACCAGCCATCTCCTGATGAAACCGGACATCTCACACGCGAGCCACTGGAGAAGCCGCCGTCGAGGCACAAGATGCTGGAGGATGGGACTACCCCACCTGGTCATCAGCTTTAGATTTGAGTGGGAGTAAGCAGGTAGTGCCATAGTCCTTTGATTTGGGAATTTACAAATGCTTATCTAAAAGCATGCTTCCCCTGAATTGAAAGTCTTTCCTCTAAGATCTGGAACGAGACAAGGATGCCCACTGTCACTGCTTTTATTCAGTGTAGTACTGGAAGTCCTAGCCAGAGTAATTAGGCAAGAGAAAGAAATGAAGGGCATCTAAATGGAAAAGAAAGTCAAATTATCCTTGTCTTTAAATATAAAAGAACATAATCTTGCATTTAGAAAAACCTAAAGACTCCACCAAATTAGAACTGATAAATTCAGTAAAGTTGTAGAATACAAAACCAACATACAAAAATCAGTAGCATTTATATGACAAAAGCAAACAATCTGAAAAAGAAACCAAGAAAGCAATCCCATTTACAATAGCTATAAAAATATAAAATATGTAGGTACACATTTTACCAAGTGAAAGATGGCTACAAGGAAAACTATAAAACACTGATGAAAGAAACTGAAGAAGACAAAACAATGGAAAGATATTCCATGTTCATGGATTGGAAGAATTAATATATTAAAATGTCAAGACTACCCAAAGTGATTTACAGACTCAACGCAATCCCTATCAAAATACCAATGACTTTCTTCATGGAAATATTTTTAAAAATTCTAAAATTTCTAAAAATTCACAAAAGACCCTGAATAGCCAATGCAATCTTAAGCAAAAAAGAACACGGTTGGAGCCATCACACTATCTGACTTCAAAATACAGTACAAAGCCAAGTAACTAAAACAGCATGGTACTGGCATAAAAAAAGACACAAAGACCAATGAAACAAAATAGAGAACCCAGAAATAAATCATGAATTTACAGCCAACTTATTTCTGACAAAGAGGCCAAAATGGGGAAAGGGCAGTCTCTTTTATAAGTGGTGCTGGGAAAATTGCATAACCATATGCCAAAGAATAAAGCTAGACTCCTATCTCTGAGCACACAAAAATCAAATCAAAATGAACTAAAGACTTCAAGACCTGAAACTATGAACCTACTAAAAGAAAACACTGAAGAAATGCTCCAGGGCATCGGTTTGGGCAAAGGCTTTTTGAGTAAGACCTTAAAAGCACAGGGAACAAAAGCAAAAATAAACAAATGGGGTTACATCAAGCGAAAAAGCTTCTTCACAGCAAAGGAAACAATCAACAAAGTGAAGAGACGACATACAGAATGGGAGAAAATATTTGCAAACCATCCATCTGATAAGGGATTAATCACAAGAATATGCAAGGAAGTCAAACACCTCGATAGAAAAAGAAACCCTCCAAGTAATCCAACTACATTCTTTTAAGTAGACATTTCTTAAAAGAATACATACAAACGGCCAACAGGTACATGAATAAGATGCTCAACATCACTAATCATCAGGGAAAATCACAATGAGATATCATCTCACCCCAGTTAAAATGGCTCTTAATTGAAAGACAGGAAATAATGGATGCTGGTGAGAATGTGGAGAAAGGGGAACTCTCATACACTGTTGGTAGAATGTAAATTAACACAGCCACTATAAAGAACAGTAGGGAGATTCCTCAAAAAACTGAAAATAGAACTACCTTATGATCCAGCAATCCCACAACTGGGTAAATATCCAAAACAATGGAGACCAATGTATCAAAGAAATATCTACACTCATATTTATTTCAGCACTATTCACAATAGCCAAAATATGGAATCAACCTAAGTGCCTATCCGCAGATAATGAATAAAGACAATGTGCTATATGCTCACGCCTATAATCCCAGCACTTTGGGAGGCCGAGGCGGGCAGATCAAGAGGCCAGGAGATCGAGACTATCCTGGCTAACACGGTGAAAGCCCGTCTCTACTAAAAATACAAAAAATTAGCCGGGCGTGGTGGCAGGCGCCTGTAGTCCCAGCTACTTGGGAGGCTGAGGCAGGAGAATGGCATCAACCTGGGAGGTGGAGCTTGCAGTGAGCCAAGATTGCGCCACTGCACTCCAGCCTGGGCAAGAGAGCACGACTCTGTCTCAAAAAAAAAAAAAAGAAAGAAAGAAAAGAAAATGTGCTGTATATACACACAATGGAATATTATTCAGCCATAAAAAAAGAAATCCTGTCGCTTGCAGCAATATGGATGAAACTGGAGGTCATTATGTTAAGTTAAACAACCAGGCATAAAAATACAAATATCACATATTCTCACTCATGTGTGGGAGCTAAAAAAGGTTTTCATGAAAATAGAAAATGAATTTATGGTTATCAGAGGCCAGGAAGCAGAGAGGGGAGAGGGGATGAAGAGAAGTTGATTAATGGGTATAAAAATTCAGTTAGAAAAAATGAATAAGACTTAGTGTTCAATAGTTCAGTACAGTGACTATGGTTGATAATAATCTCTTGTCTATTTCAAACTAGCTAGAAGAGAAAAATGTGAAGCATGAAGAGAAGATAAATGTTTGAGGTGATGGATACCCCAATCGCCCTGGTTTGATCATTATACATTATATGAATATATCAAAATATTGCACATACCATGAAAATATGTGTATCGTTTATGTAACAATTTTGTAAAAAGAATAAATGAACTATTTGTATGTGCAATATCTTGGATGTATCTGAAGGGAATTATGCTATATTTTAAAAAGCCAATCTCAAATGATTACACCACGATGATTCTTACTGATACAACATTCTTGAAATGACAGAATTCTGGAGGTGGAAAGTGGACTCGGAGTTGCTGGGGGTAGTGACTGAGAAGGAAGGGCCGGGGTATGGCTATAAAAGGGAACCACAACTAATCCTTTTGATGGAACTTTCTTCACCTTGACTGCCATAGTGGTCACACAAATCCATACAGGTGCTAAGATTTCCTAGAACTAAATACACAAACACACAGATGAGCCCATATGCAGCCGGTGACATCTGAACGAGCTTGAGGGATTGTGTCCACTTCTTTCTCCTGGCTGTGATACTGCACTGTAGCTATGAAAGAGGTTACCACTGGGGAAACTAGTGAGGGTATACTAGGACCTCTTTCTCTCTCTCTCTCTCTCTCTCTCTCTCTTTTTTTTTTTTTCCTTTTTTTGACAGAGTCTCGTTCTGTTGCCCAGGCTGCAGTGCAGTGGCACAATCTCGGCTCACTGCAACCTCCGCCTCCTAGATTCAAGTGATTCTCCTGCCTCAGCCTCCCGAGTAGCTGGGACTACAGGCATGTGCTAATTTTTGCATTTTTAGTAGAGACAGGGTTTCACCATATTGGCCAGGCTGGTCTTGAACTCCTGACCTTGTGCTCCCCCCGCCTCGGCCTCCCAAAGTGCTGGGATTATAAGTGTAAGCCACCGCACCAGCTATGTCTTAAAACCATATGTAAATCAACAATAATCTCAAAATGAAAGGTTAAAAATAATAAAAATTCTTCATCCACCTAGACATTAATCAAATATATGCCTGTGCTTATATTTAGTTTTAATTACTGTCAGACATAACATCCTTTTTGTATTCTTAATGCTTTATGAGTATTACAATAAAAAAATCTTATTTTATGATTTCTACTGCATTATACATGAATGTATTAAAAAATTACATGTAAAATATCTTTATGTATTTTCGCATTTCTATCTTTACCTCATTTATTTTTTACATGATATTCAATACGAGTATAATATCATTGTTCTTCAAATGGGAAAATAATATGCTTCACGTCTGACTGGTAGATCTACGGAAAGGTGGTCAGATGGCCACACCCAAGTCACAGCTGAAAGGGCTTTCCCCAACTCGTGAGCTGTGATAAGGTCACTGTGCTTTGTGTTCATATTTGGCCTTTCGAGTCTCAATGGACTCCTGCTTGGCGGTAACTGACCCCTTGGTTAGGCCCATAGGCTCTGCCAACCTGAACCCCGCCAGGCTCCCTCCTGGATGCCCAAGCCCCAGCATCAGTCTGGCTGACCCCGCTGCCTGGCCCCAAAGGCTCCCGCTGCCCCGCACAGTATGGAGACATTGCTGGGAGGTAACCATATCTCCAGGGCCCTGACTCTAGGTGGGTCACATGATGAATTCTGGACCCTGGAATGGGAGATCAGGGGTGTGTGTCCTCTCCAGCCTGGCCCCTGCACCTCACATGAGCTCTTCCCCCACCCCAAGCCACAGGCTGGAGGTTGGTGCGTGTCCCTGCATGTCCCTGCAGGGGGCTTCATGAGTGAGAAAATTAACTTCTACTATGTTAAACCACTGCGATTCGGAGACTCTGCTAGCGCTCCCTTAACAACACAATTCCATTTTAGGAATAAGAAAACAGAACCTAAGAAGGTAGGACGGCTTGGCCAGAGTCAGCCAGCCAGGGAGCGGAAGAGCCAAAGCCAGGTCTCGTGCACTCAGCAGGGAATCTCCTCCCACGATGTGCCACGTCTGCCTGCCAAGCTATGGTCCACTTCAAGCTGTCTTTGTTGACCATCTCCCCATCCATCACCTCATTCCATGTTTTAAAGGCAATTCAATTAAAAATAACTTATTTCCCAAGCCAAGTGTCTCACTCATGTTTTCAAGATATAATTCACATGCAACATAATATACCTATTTAAAGTCCATAGCTCAGTGGTTTCTAGTCTATGCACAGAGTTGTATAACTACACCACAATCTAATTTTAGAACACATTCACCAAAAATATATTTGATTAGCCACTAGCAGTCATTCTCCATTCTCCACCTTCCACTCAGCAGCTTCAGGCAAACACTAATATACCTTCTAGCTCCATTGATCTGGAACATTTCAGAGAAATGGAATCATACAATATGTGGCTTTTTGGACTGGCTTCTTTTAGCATCATGTTTTCAAGGTTCATCCATGTTATAGGATGTTTTCAAGGTTTATCCATGTTATAGCATGCATCAGTACTTCATTTCTTTTTACTGCAGAATAATATTCCACAGCATGAATATACCACATTTTCTTTATTCATTCACCAGTTGATAGATATTGGGCGGCATCCACATTTTGGCTACTATGAATAATTTTGTCATGCTGCTATAAATATTTGCCTACTTTTTTTTTTTTTTTTAACATGGAGGTCTGTTTTCATTTCTCCTGGGTATACACACCTAGGAGTAGAATTTCTGGATTCTATGGTAACGGTATGTGTGGCATTTTGAGAAACGGACAGACTGTTTTCTAAAAGAAACTGTTTTATATTCCCTCTAGCGGTGCACTGGGGTTCTAATTTTTCCACATCCTTGACAACACTTGTAATGGTCTTTTTTATTTTAGCCATTATTTGTGGTTGTGAAATGGCATATCATTATTAAGTGGGATTTCATTTCCATAATGACTAATGATGTTCAACATTTTTCGTATGCTTACTGGTTATTTGCGTATCTTCTTTGAAGAAATATTTACTCAAATCCTTTGCCCATTTTTAAACTGGGTTGTTTATCTACTATGGAGATGCAAGCGTTCTTTATACATTCTGGATACAGTCCCTTATCAGATACACATTTTGCAAATATTTTCTCTCAGTCTGTGGGTTATCATTTTACTTTCGTGATGGTATCCTTTGAAGCACAAGAGTTTTTAATTTTGATGAAACCTGATTCAACTATTCCTGATAAGCCAAATTATTCTGAACAATTCAGTCCCAGAACAGCAGCTGTGTTCTCCCGACCTGTCTAGTGAGGCCACATGCCTGAAGCCACAAAGACAGCACCAAAGGTCCTGGGGTCCCCTCTCCTTTTACCTCACTTCAGAAGGATTTTCTACCAGGGAACAACGTTGGTCTGAAGATACAAATGATGACCACAGAATGAAATACTACGCAGCCACTAAAATTACCACGCAGATCTACCAACTGGCAGCAGGTTTAAATAAAGTAAAAGGACGAGGGAACAGAGTAGTGGGTACGGTATAAGTCCTGTCTTTTTAGTTTCCCTGAGTTGAGGCATGACTCAGTGCTGTAAAACGTGTGAAAGTTAAGTGTCTCGCTCAATGAATTTTAGCCTGTATATCTATCAGCATAACTACCATCAGATCAAGAATACAGAATATCTGCATCACCCCAGAATGTTCTCTTTGCCTCTTTCCAGTCTGTCTCCACCCCGTGCCTACCAAAGGTATGCACTATTTTGACTTCTATCATCATAGATTAAATGTACCTGTTCCCGAACTTCATATACACAGAATCACACAGTTTGTGTCTGTCGGTTTTGCTCCATTAACAATTTTGAGACTCATCTGTGTTACTGTGTGTATTAACAGGCTGGTCTTTGTATTGCTATGAATTATTCCACAGTGTGACTATTATGCAATTAATCTATCCCTTCTCCTGTTGATGGGCATGCATCCTGTCCCAGAGAAAAATATAACATTTGAATGGAACAAATGTGAAAAGAAAAATGCCAGAGCGTACAAGAGGTTTCGTCCGTAGGTAGGGGGAGGCCCTCAGCCTGCTGGTGGCAAAATGGAAGAAGGACAAGTGGAAGGCTGGAGCAGGCTCTGGAGAAAGGTGGACAGTGAGCCGGAGTAGGGGTCTGCCAGGAGGTTGTGGGCTGGGGAGCTGGAAGGGGAGAGGGGAGGAGGGCACTCCAGGAAGAGGATGAGGAGAGTATTAGAGGGATCCTGGCTGCTGTAACAGATAAGCCCCAAACCTCACTGGGAACAGAATGGGGTGGGAGAGAAGTTCCAGAACACCCAGAGATGAAGTCAGCCATTCATCCACATGCTCAACAGATCTGTCCTGCACACCTACTATGCACCAGGCCCTATGCCAGGGGCCTGGAATCTCGAGCATTCAGGCAGTGAACTCACTGGACAATTGTGACATCTGGAGTAACGTTCAGAGTTTGACGTTTGGATATAGATTCACATTTAGTACGACAATACAGCAGCCATATGTTGTGAGTGCTTCATTCTTCCTTAATTTAACCAACAGTTGAGTCCAGCTGTGTGCCAAGCTCTTGACTAGATGCTAAGAAGCAAGGTGAACCTGGCTCCTGCCTGCACGGAGTTCATGGTGTAGTGGGACAGAAGGAAGACCAAACTCAAGCTGATTAATAAAATAATTGTAAGTTGTTCCTATGGCCTCCAAGGGAAAACGCTGGGGCCAAGATATTGAAAACCTCCCTTGTTCATTTATTATTTTTGGATAGACAAACATTTGCATGGTTCAAAATTCCAAAACTGTAATAAAAGGGAAAGCAGTGATGTCTCCCTTCCATCCGTCTCTGCAGCCGGCCACTTTCCCTTCCCCAACGCAAACAATGCAGTAGTGGTTGTGTGAGTCCTTAATGAAATATTTAAGACTTCTATGAACAAAATGCATATACGTGCCTACACCCACCCCAACACAATATTTAGCCTGCTCTAAAGGGCTGATCCCTGGACAGTGAGGATGAGTCAGTCCTGCAAATTGTGATGGAAAGAACATTCCAGAAAGAGATACCAGGAGGTGAGAAGCCCCAGAGGATGTTCAGAAGGCTTAGAGGCGACAGTGTGGAGAGTTGGACTGTCTGGCCCAGGACCGCTCTGGGGAGATTCCTGCTTCTCAGAGGCCAGACCTGGGGTGAGTCAATGGATCCACTACCCACCCCTCTCCAGAGGCCCCACAACAAGAAGGGCTCCTCCCTATTCACTCCTACCCTGGAGGATTCCTCACAGGGAGGAGAAGGAGAAGGAGGAGTTTATGAGGCTATAGTTCACTTATGATGCTGCACAGCCAACTTCCGTCATCTGATAGGGCCTAACAACCTGAGGCGGGCTCACCCCTAAATAAACACTACTCCCAATGCAATAAGCCACGTTCAGGAAAGGCCCTGAAAGGCTCATCAGTGCTTGTGATGGTGCCATAATAACCACAGACTTATTCTGCACCCGGTCCCTGCAGCAACGTCCAGGGAATTTAATAACCTTGAGTATCTTACCCCCGCCATTAGGAGAGGTGAAGAAAGAAGGTGGGTGAATGTGAGTGAGTATTTCACCTATAGCTCTGCAAAGCCTGCCCTCTGCCCTTCCATGCCTGAGTGTCTCCACTTTAATGACACACTTTAGGTCAACAATAAAAGCTATACACTCTTAAGGCCTCCCTGCTTGCCAAAGCCAATCCTATAGATAAACCCATTGTACATGATCCTCATGAACCTCATTCAGATCTACCACACCCTCCTCCCAGCCAGTGCAGCCTGCCCTTGGAAACTCACAGTGCTGGGTCATGCTCAACTCAGCTGTCTGATTTTAAACCTGGCATCCCCTTCGGTTGTTAAAAAAAGAACAAGTCCTTTACCTATGTAGTTCGCAGCATCAGTACCTGGGTTCTGACTTATCAATAGGTTTCCCATGTTTTATTGTGATTTTTATATTTCTCAGCTATTACCATTTTACTTCCCCTAATTTGCCATCCAGACCTTCCCCTGTTACTTTCTTTGCTCCCACTTGGTTTCTCCCGAACGTGTTTAGCCATGAGGTCTCTGCACACCCAGAGTCCCCTGTCTCTCCTCTGGTTTTTGTTTCCATTGCTCTGCTTGGAAACGCCTGTCTTTTCCCTTTCCCCATCAGACCGCATATGGTCTAACCATACGTTATGAACTTCCCAGGGCTACGTGGCATCCAGCACATGAGGTCAGGAGGTATTCTTACTACCAGCCCTGCCTAGGCACAGCAGCCACAGGCTGTCGAGTGTCAGCTGTCATCATGTTAATTGTGGTCAAGTAGCAAACACAGCCCTGGAGAGCTGCGATCCCTCTGCCCAGCACAGCCACAGGTATCACTCCCCATCAGGTTCCTGGCACCTGGCCCTCATCACCGGATAGAAGGGAAGCATCCCCAAAGCTCACACCCTGCACACTGCCTCGTAAGAACATCTCTAAACCCTGTGTGGCTCGTTGAAGGGGAGACCCTGACTGCCTTCTCATTCCTGCGTGTGTCTTGCAGTTTTATTATATGATAGTCATGGCCGGGTGCAGTGGCTCACGCCTGTAATCCCAGCACTTCGGGAGGCCAAAGTGGGCGGATCACCAGGTCAAGAGATCGAGACCATCCTGGCCAACATGGTGAAACCCCACCTCTACTAAAAATACAAAAATTAGCTGGGCGTGGTGGCGGGCGCCTGTAGTCCCAGCTACTCGGGAGGCTGAGGCAGGAGAATCGCTTGAACCTGGGGGGGCAGAGGTTGCAGTGAGCCGAGATAGCGCCACTGCACTCCAGCCTGATGACAGAGCAACACTCTGTCTCAAAAAAGAAAAAAATATAGTTACTCATTCCTTCAACAAATATTTACTGACCTCTACTGTGGGCTAGATAGTGATCTAGCCCTGGGGATACATACACCCAAGACAGGCATCTCACCGATGACACAGACAAAATTCCCAGACTCAGGGCACTTGCAGTCTGGTATGAAGATACGTGTCAGAGGCCTTCAAACCAGAGCAACTCCATCTTGAATACGGGCTGGGTAAAATTAGGCTGAGACCTACTAGGCTGTATTCCCCTGAGGTTAGGCATTCTTAGCCACAGGATAAGATAGGAGGCCGGCACAAGATACCGGTCACAAAGATCCCACTGATAACAGGACGCTGTCAAGAGGCTGGCCAAAACCTCCCCAAACTAAAATGACAAGGAAAGTGGCCTTTGGTCGTCCTGACTGCTCATTAGATGCTAATTATAATGCATTAGTATGCTACAAGACACTCCCACCAGCGCCATGACAGTTTACAAATGCCAAGACAACATCTGGAAGTTACCCTATATGGTCTAAAAAGGGGAGGAACCCTCAGTTCCGGAAACTGCCCACACTTTCCTGAAAACTCATAAACCATCCACCCCTTCTTTAGTATATAATAAATAAATAACCATAAAAATCGCCAACCCGCAGTCCTCTGGACCGCACTGCCCGTTGGAGTAGCCATTTGTTTATTCCTTTACTTTCTTTCTGAAATGGTTTCACTCTCATCACCTAGGCTGCGGTGCAATGGCGTGACGTCAGCTCATTGGAACCTCTGCCTCCCAGGCTCAAGTGATTCTCCTGCCTCAGCCTCCTGAGTAGCTGGGATTACAGGCGCGTGCCACCATGCCTGGCTAATTTTTGTATTTTTTTTAGAGATGGGGATTTGCCATGTGGCCCAGGATGGTCTCGAACACCTGAGCTCAAGCGATCCACCCACCTTGGCCTCCCAAAGTGCTGGGATTACAGGCGTGAGCCACCATGCCAGGCCTTTTTCCTTTACTTTCTTAATAAACTTGCTTCACTTTACTCAATGAACTCACCCTGAAGTCTTTCTTGCATGAGATCCAAGAACTCTCCCTTGGGGTCTGAACTGGGGCCCCTTTCTCCAGTAACACCTTCCTGGCAAACCGTGAAGGGGCGATACTGAGGGGACCCCTGACTCAAAGGAAATCGACTGCAGTACCAATTGGCCAACTTTGGGTAAGTGGTTGGATATTCTACCCTGGGGAAAGGGCGGAATTGAGTTAGAGGTATTTTATCCTGGGGAAAGGATGGAATCGAGCTGGGACTCCTGAGACACAGGGGACGAGAGGTCCCCTTGGTGAAGTTCCTTGGTAAGGAAAACTGGATTTAGCAGTTAGCTGCTATTCTCTTGGGATTAATCTGCCTTGCGCTCTTTCCTGTCGTCTGTGGGTGATAGGATTATGTATGCACAGGATCACGGGACATGGGGAGCTTTTTTTTCTCCCCAAAGGTGGAAACTTGAGAGCTGATGGGACTGCTGGAAAAGATCCTTTGGTGACTGACGAGTGACTGGCTGAACTTTTGATTCCGTGTTGATACGATGGGTAGGTCTTTCTCTGGCCTCCATGAGTTCCTTGCCTTCCTCACCCCGCTGCAGGCAATACTTTTCTCTGTCTTTCTCTCCTTTCCCTTTCCTATCTTTTCTGTCACTCAGGGCAACTGTCCACTTTTCCATCTTTCCCAGAAACCACATGTTGAAACTCCTGGTCGGAGGTCACTACACTCCACTTTGAATGGATTAAAGATAACAGGGGTCAACGGAAGTGAATTTGGGCCTTGCCAGGTGGATACTGGACACTGAGCTGGGTGGCCAATGTCTGTGTTTTGTCATGCATATTTTGCTCTGGTCAAACTGGAAAATGTAGATTCAGTTCCCCCACGCAGCCCCTGGTTTGGCATCTTGCAAAATTGAGAGGTTTTTGCCTCTGCTTCCATAAAAGTGAAAAAGATGTTTTGTTGTTGTTGTTGTTGTTTGTAACATGGCTTGGCCCTCATAGCTACGGCACAGCAAGCAGGGCCACCAAAGCCACTCAGAGAAGGGGAACCCAGAAACCTGGCACACTGGCAAAAGGGCAAGAGTTTCTTACCAGTCAGGCTCCAGTCTCTCTCTGTGCAAACTGGTTAAAGGAATGGTAAAAATCATTGTCTCCTCTGCAAAGTTTTGATTGATGGGAAAAAGGACTTGTGAGGCTAGTCTTAGGCTGTAGCGAATCTGGGTGAACTTTGTGCTATGAATTTGTCTTTGTGTGTCATTCTGTCATTAAAAGGTGTGCCATAGGATATAATGCAGGCCTAGGACCCCTATAAGTCTGCTATTTGAGCTGACCCAGCACTGATCAGCTATAAACTTTGCTGCTGCGGGTCCCTGAAACAAAAACTGGATGAGGTTTCCCTCTCATCTAGTTTTATGTCCTTGGGAGCTTGACTTTGTAAACATGTGGCAGTACTGTCTCTTGGTTTCTGCCATCTGGAGGGTGGGAATTTGGGGAATTCATGTCATAGTTAGCTCTAAAAATTATCTTGAGCAGTTAAAAGGCTTTGCAAGCTCAAAGTTGATTGCTCTAGGCTCCTTCTGGGGAGGTCAATGGAGACTGCCCAACGCTGTAGCTTAGCAGCTAAGGCTTTGTCTTTTTCTTCTTCCTTTTTTTTGGAGACAGAGTCTCTCTCTGTCACCCAGGCCAGAGTGCAGTGGCATGATCTCAGCTCACTGCAACCTCCACCTCCCAGGTTCAAGCAATTCTTCTGTCTCAGCCTCCAGAGTAGCTGGGACTACAGGTACCCACCACCACACCCGGCTAATTTTTGTATTTTTAGTAGAGATAGGGTTTCACCATATTGGTCAGGCTGGTCTCGAACTCCTAACTTCAGGTGATCCACCCGTCTTGGCCTCCCAAAGTGTTGGGATTACAGGCTTGAGTCACTGCGCCTGGCCAGACTTTGTCTTCTCACAATTGCAGCCTGGGTTCAATCTCAGCCTAGGGAATAAGTATTTTCTGGTTTGATATTTGAGTGACCTTTGCCATTTACTGATTCTTTCCTTCTCCATGAACAACTTCTGACTTGCCATCTTGAAGTTCCTTTCTCTGACCTACCTTTGAAGATTCTAAATCTCATTTTAAAAAACCTGCTTACACCTTTTTGAAAGTACCTCATACACCCATAGTTAAGTCATCACCTTAGTTAAGGAATATTGGTTTCACCTGGGAGGTTACCTTTGCTAAAGTTCAAAAGCCAGAAATATCAGGTGTTTGTCCTGGCTAAAGTTTGGGAATTAGAGATTTGGTTAAAAATCAGCTCATTTAAAAATGGATATCCAAGCTATACATATATTTAAAAGGCCTTTAAGTTTTTTCTCTTCTTGGATCTTATTTTTCTGAAAAAGTTTTTTCTTCTTGGTGAACTGAGTCGTTTTTCTCCATCTTATCTTCTTGCCACTCTTGATGCCCATATGAGAGGACATAAGATAATTTCTAACAGCCTGGGACTCCTGGAAAAAAAGGGAGAAGGTGCCACTGACCCCGTTTGGGGAAAACTCTGTTTTCCTGGTAGAATCCCAGAAATTGAAAGTAGATAGATCCCTCTCAAATTCTAAGGCTTTGTTCTGTTTTACATTGTGTTACCTGACCTTTTTTGACTTTTGAGGGTATCAGAAATTAGTATGCATTATGAGAGATATAGCCTTGATACAGGTAGAAAATATACTTTTAGGGATGGCTAATGGCAGTAATGGGGAGATACTCTCTTTGCATATATGGATCAGAGAAGTATGTTCTTAGTTGCTAGAAGTTATGGAAACATCCCCACCCCCACTGAGAAATAAGACTCCTATGGGGGATGTGCTGATTCCCTTTTGAGATCCATGATCCAGTATAAAAATGGGACCCTTAATATTTTGGGGATCTGTTTTCGTCTTCCAGCTGTGCCTGCTTATTAGGCCCTAAAAACTGCATGCTTTCCTGGCCCTATTCCTTGAAGGACTGCACCCTGAAGCCAGTAATCTAACTAAACTTAAAAACTGGCAAATGAAAAATCTTACAACTACTGGATCTTCTTCCGTCTGTGTGTATTTATATGTGTTCTGTGTGTGATGTTTATATAAAAGAGCTCTATTTAATTGGCTTAAAGAAAATTAAGTGTTTAAATCAAATATTTTGTCAGAAAAATTAAAACTTTAATACCTTTTAGTTCATGTCACTTAAGTAATCTTTGGGAAATAAAGATAGCTTTAAAGGTTATTGATAAAATAAAAATGTCTTCAAAATGTAGATATTTGGTCTAAATTATGCAGGTCAGATATTAGGTTTGTTAAATGCTTTAAGCTCTAAACGCTTCTATGACTTGATAATTGTTCAACTTACCTACTTTGGAGACATCAGATTCTAGATAAGGCCCGGGGACATATGGAGTTAGCCATGACCTCTGGCTATGCTGGAAAGAGTCAAACCTCATCTGCACTTCTGTCTAGTGTCCTAGGCTCCACACCTGGTACATAATTAAAATCACTTACTGGCCAGGTGCAGTGGCTCATGCCTGTAATCCCAGCACTTTGGGAGGCTGAGGCGGGTGGATCACGAGGTCAGGAGATCAAGACCTTCCTGGCTAACATGGTGAAACCCTGTCTCTACCAAAAACACAAAAAATTAGCCAGGCGTGGTGGGGGGCACCTGTGGTCCCAGTTACTTGGGAGGCTGAGGCAGGAGAATGGCATGAACCCGGGAGGCAGAGCTTGCAGTGAGTGAGATCACACTACTGCACTCCAGCCTGGGCGACAGAGTGAGACTCCGTCTCAAAAATAAATAAATAAATAAATAAATAATAAATCACTTACTTACTGACTTTTTCACCAAAAATAAAAGTTGCTAAGAGTTAACACTGTAACACGTAATTGAGACTACTGAAGAAACAGTTTTATATGCAAGGTGTGTAAGACATGTAGAATGTGTTTTTGGTACAAGATTATAAGAAGGCATCGGAATATGGTTTTTGTTTTGTTTTGTTTTGTTTTGCCTAGTATAGAGGGTTAAAGGATTATATTAAGTTAGATAGGCTAAAGCTGAAGGTTTGAGCAAGTTGTGGACGGTCTGTGAAAGATTAATCTTGTAAAAGAAATTCTGTGTGTGAACATGTTGGCTAAAGTTAAAGAGGTATTATTTAGTTTTTCCATAAATTGAACATTGGAATAAAAGCACAACAGGATTTTCTTAGAGCATTGGTCTGCTCTTTAACAAAAAATTCTAAAGGGTTATAAACAGTTTATGAAAATCTTACCTTATGGTCAAACTGATTAAAGTTGGATAAATTTGTCTATAAGGTTTTACTAAGACTTGGATTTGATGTTAACAGGACACTAATGCAAAGGTGAAATTTGGCTTTCTCTTGAACAAGATTTTCATGTAACATTAAAAGATAATGAAAGAGTTTTATTTGCCTTTTAAATACAGGAAAAAGAAGGGAAATACAAGAGACAGACTGTTTAGAAAGCTAAGTCTTCCCTCTGTCAATGAATAAAGGTTTTTGCTTTTTAAAAATCTTTGAGTTATCATTTTGGCTAAATCAATGACTTATGGTAACCTGGGATTTTCTCTTATAGTGTTTTAACCCTTTGATATTTGACAAACTTTCCAAAATCTAATTCTAAATTAAGTCTTTTTCTGACCTGATTAATCCTTTTAGATATTAGATCCCCTAAAGTCCAAAAGTATTTGGCTTATTTGGTATATTAAAATCATACAGGAAGCACTGTCAAATATGAAATGGTGTTTACTTTTATTGGGTTATATTTGTATAAATATGTTATCAGTATGTGTTCCAAAATTAGGGGAAACTCCTATAATTTTGATCTGACTTAGTGGTATGTTATCACGGTAATGATTACAATGGTTATGTAAAATTATTATGTGCCACAAAAGTAACCAAATTTCCTTGTAAATTGTGTCTTTGACTGTGGCTGCCCTAAGACTTTTTGTCATCCACAGACAATTGTTGTCATGTTTCAGTCCTCTTTAAAAGGTGGTATATAATCAGCTATAGAACTCTGACAAGCACTCTTAAATGCAGAGAGGATAAATAAACTTCCAAGTCTCTTTTGGAAAACTAATATATTCATAAATACCAGCGCAAACAGGAATTAATTGTATAGACAGAACTAATAAAAGTTCTGACAGGCCCAGGAGCCCCAAATTATCTTGAGACCTTGAAATGAGAAAAATTTATCAAACTCATACAGGTATTTATGGACACAGTTAAATAAATCCATGGCTGGGCTCAAGGCTGTAAAAAGTCTAAGCTGACACTGCTTACGGAACAAAGTTCCATCAAAGCCAATTTTAAAAAAGAAGGCTATATGGCAAATAATTGTTCTTGCTGCACGTTATACAGATAATCAGGCCAAGTATAACAAAACTAAAAGTCATTTTGCAAACACGTCAATCCTACTGTGACTTCTTTTTAATAAAAATGGGGACTGGAAAGAGAAAAATTATGTTTCAAAAACTATGGTACACCTGTTATTAGATTCTAGTCCCATTCATTGTTTTTGAGTTTTTTCTGCAATTTAGACTGACACTGCTTATTCCCGTGAACCAACCAGTGATCGCTGGCTACTGCTCAGGGGAAACAAGGGATAGGTAATATAAAAATCTGGATTGATTTTCTAATTCTGGGCACATATTGGAATTGGCTAACAACTCCATATCAGCTTGGTTCCAACAATTGCCCAGTTCAAGGAAAGCCTTCTTGTTTAGTTACTTGGGGTAATATTACTTATTTTGCTTTACTGTTGTGGAATATATTGCTGTTGTACTCCTCGTGTAGAAATGCAACGTAAGCTTACTCAACGTTTTCTTAAACACTTACTAAATCTTTCAGATAGCGTCACCTATGGTCAGAACTCATAGTTCTTTCTGTTTTCTGGAACCAAGAAGGGCTGTACCATGCAGGCAGATGAAGGCAGAAAGAGAGTAGAGGCTTGTGGGGGGATCCACCACCCTTCAATTCACCAAAGAACTGCGCTATTTTCCTCTACTGTGGGCCACACTTGTTGGATTTGGCTGTGTGTCTCTGGTTATGGTTGGTAATTTTCCTCAGAGCATCAGCTTTACAAGTAAGTAAGAACATGTGAATTGGGTACTGAAGGATGAGTAGGAGTTCATCAGTCACAGTTGCTGGAGAAGAGAATGTCCAGGGAACACCATGTACTAAAAGAACGAGCAGTTTGGTTTTGTAGGAGCAGAGGATGGGGCAGGAGGCAAATGCCAGATCTTGAACAATTCTTCTTGCACTCAGATTTGCACTTCTAGGGAACCGTGGAGAGTGGCAAAACCAGGCTTCATTTTTAAGACCATCTCTCGGGCAGCATATGGAAAGGATATTGGAAAGAGAGGCAAGTATAGGCCAAGAAGTTTTCTTAGTCTAGGCATGTGTGATGGAGGCTTGGATAGGAGCAGGAGCTGGGGGGGATATAGAAAGTGTCAGATCAGAGCAATATCAGGAGAGAAAGGACCTGCCAATTTGTTCAGACGAACCACGAGGCAATGCAGGCTGAGCTGGTTCAGGCCCAAATGAGAACGGAGTGGCCAGAAAGGGGCAGCCGAATCCAGTATGCAAAGGTCAAACAAACACTGCAACGGCCCCTGGGGACTTCACCTATGCGGAGGGCAGGCAAACCCACAGGGACAAAGAGTCAAGGACAGATCACCAAGGCACTTCCCACTTCAGCCCAAGAAGCCTTTATATTACCCCTGGACAAGGAGCAGCCAGTCAGAGAGAAGATCAGAACCAGGGCCTGAAGGGGAAAGCAGCGGCAAGTTCTAACAGCTTCCCTGTTCCCACTGGCTTAGAGCCTCAAGTCAGCAGGACCAGCACATTCTTTGCAGGAGCAGGAAAAAGGACCACAATCATGAAGCCCACACTCTTTTCACACAGAGGAGGACACAGAGGACTGGGGAGGGGGAGGGACTCACCTAAGGTCACAGGGCAGTGGGGCTGGGGCAGATCTCAGGGCTTTAGCCCCAGCCCTGTGCTCCATGGCATGATGCTGTGGTGATATGGTTTGGTTGTGTCCCCACCCAAATCTCAACTTGAACTGTATCTCCCAGAATTCCTACATGTTGTGAGAGAGAGCCAGTGGGAGGTAACTGAGTCATGGGGGCCTGTATTTCCCATGCTACTCTTGTGATAGTGAGTAAGAGATTGTGATAGTCCCATGCGATCTGAAGGGTTTATCAGGGGTTTCTGCTTTTGCTTCTTTCTCATTTTCTCTTGCTGCGGCCATGTAAGAAATGCCCTTCACCTTCCACCACGATCCTGAGGCCTCCCCAGCCATGTGGAATTGTAAGTCCAATTAAACCTCTTTTTCTTCCCAGTCTCGGGTATGTCTTTATCAGCAGCGTGAAAAATGAACTAATACAGTAAATTGGTACCAGTAGAGTGGAGCATTGCTGAAAAGATACCCAAAAATGTGGAAGTGACTTTGGAACTGGGGAACAGGCAGAGGTTGGAACAGTTTGGAGGGCTCCAAAGAAGACAGGAAAATGTAGGAATGTTTGGAACTTCCTAGAGACCTGTTGAATGGTTTTGCCCAAAATGCTGATAGCAACATGGACAATAAGATGAGGAACTTGTTGGGAACTGGAGCAAAGCTACTGGTGGCATTTCGCCCCTGCCCTAGAGATTTGTGGAACTTTGAACTTGAGAAAGACGATTCAGGTATCTGGTGGAAGAAATTTCTAAGCAGCAAAGCGTTCAAGAGGTGACTTGGGCACTGTTAAAGGCATTCAGTTTTATAAGGCAAGCAGAGCATAAAAGTTTGGAAAATTTGCAGCCCGCCTATGCGATAGAAAAGAAAACCCATTTTTGTGGGAGAAACTCAAGCTGGCTGCCGAAATTTGCGTAAGTAGCAAGGAACCTAATGGTAATCCCCGAGGCCATGGGGAAAATGTCTCCAGGCCACGTCAGAGACCTTCACGGCAGCCCCTCCCATCACAGGCCCTGAAGCCCAGGTGGAAAAAATGGTTTTGTGGGCCAGACCCAGGGTCCCCGTGCTGTGTGCAGCCTAGGGACTTGGTGCTGTGTCCCAGCCACTCCAGTTGTGGCTGAAAGGGGCCAATGTACAGCACGGGCTGTAGCTTCAGAGGGTGAAAGCCCCAAGTCTTGGGAGCTTCCATGTGGTGTTGAGTCTGCGGGCACAGAGAAGTCAAGAACTGAGGTTTGGGAACCTCTGCCTAGATTTCAGATATATGGAAATGTCTGGATGTGCAGGCAAAAGTTTGCTGCAGGGGCAGGGCCCTCATGGAAAACCTCCGCTGGGGCAGTGCAGAAGGGAAATGTGGGGTCAGAGCCCCCATACAGAGTTCCTACTGGGGCACTGCCTAGTGGAGCTGTAAAAAGAGGGCCTCTGTCCTCCAGAACCTGGAATGGTAGATCCACTGACAGCTTGCACCATGTGCCTAGAAAAAACACACTCAACACCAGGATGTGAAAACAGCTGGGATGGAGGCTGTACCCTGCAAAGCCACAGGGGTGGAGCTGCCTAAGACCATAGCAACCCACCTCTTACATCAGCATGACCTGGAGTCAAAGATCATTTTGGAGCTTTAAAATTTGACTGCCCTCCCGCCCCACCGCGCCCCAGATTTCGGACTTGCATGGGCCCTGTAACCCCTTTTTTGGGGCCAATTTCTCCCATTTTGAATGGCTGTATTTACCCAGTACCTGTACCCCCATTGTATCTAGGAAGTAACTAGCTTGCTTTTGGTTTTGCAGACTCATAGGTAGAAGGGACTTGCCTTGTCTCAGATAAGACTTGCCTTGTCTCAGATAAGACTTTGGATTGTGGATTTTTGGGTTAATGCTAAAATTAGTTAAGGCTTTGGGAGACTGTTGGAAAGGCATGATAGGTTTTGAAGCGTGAGAATATGAGATTTGGGAGGGGCCATGAGTGGAATGATATGGTTTGGCTGTGTCCCCACCCAAATCTCCACTTGAATTGTATCTCCCAGAATTTCCACATGTTGTGGGAGGGACCCAGGAGGAGGTAATTGAATGGTGGGGGCCAGTCTTTCTCGTGCTATTCTCATGATAGTGATTAAGTCTCATGAGATTTGATGGGTTTATCAAAGGTTTATGCTTTTGTTTTTTCTCATTTTCTCTTGCCACCGCCATATAAGAAGTGCCTTTCACCTCCCACCATGATTCTGAGGCCTCCTCAGCCATGTCGAACTATAAGTCCAATTAAACTTTTTCTTCCCAGTCATGGGTATGCCTTTATCAGCAGCGTGAAAAATGGACTAATACATGTGGCTTTCCATGCTTGATTTGGAACAGGAAGAAAAATTAAACCTGAAACCACCCATCCCCAACTAGTACCTGGAAATATACCCATTAGAATCAATCTTTTAGGTCATCAAATTCTCTTCAGGAAAGGAGAGTGTGAAATTTAAATGTGTGTGGGAGAGAGAATCTGGGACCAGGAAGGTAGGGCCTGCATCTGAACGCTGTCTGGGCCTCTGGAGAAGCAGTGCTGTCTTCTGTGCTGTTGACACATGAGCTGGGGAAACACTGGGTAAATTGTAGAACATACCTTCCTCCCCTAGACACACATGACAGGCCCCACAGAGTCCCATAAAGGAAAAGACTAATCATGACTGGAGGATCTGAGAAAATCTTTTAGAAGAGTGGACATTTGCACTGGGTATATCACAGGTGAGATCACTGGAATATGTGGCTAAGGCATATGCTCCAGGATGAGGTGGACATTTGAGCTGGGTATGTAACAGGTGAGATCACTGGGATATGTGGATAAGGTATAAGCTCCACGGTGCGGCCACACCCTCTACCCATGTCCACAGCAGGCATTGCTAATCAACCACGGCACTCTTTTCCACCCATCCCAGACTTCACCTCAAAATCCTCCTGCACTCAGCACTCCAGGCAGCCACCAACAATTGATTCACATAGGAACACATGGTAAAGTGTATGCAAGATCATCTCTGACCTATGGGAAGTGGAGGAGGAGGAGGAAGAGGAGAAGAAGAGTAGAGATGAAGCAAGCTTGGGCATCAAATGTCAGGCTGAAAAACTTCTTCCTCTGGCTATTTGATGATATGAAGGATATTACTAATTATTTCAGGTGTGATCATGGAAGTGTGGTTATGCTTTTTTAAAAGTCCTTATTTTTTAAAGAAAAATGCTAAAATATTTATGGATGAAATGGAACAACATCTGAAATGTACTTCAAGAGTAAGTCCTAGACAATGAGGTGGGAAGATGGAGAGGCAAGACGTAATAGCCATACAATGGAATATTATTTAGCCATAAAGAGGAGTGAAGCATTGATGCATGCTACAACATGGATGAACCTCAAAAACATTATGCTAAGAAGCCAGGCACAGAAGGTTATATATTATCTGCTTCCATTTAAATGAAGTATCTAGAATAAGTAAATCCACAGAGACAGAAAGCAGTTTAGTGGTTTCTAGGAAATAGAGGGATGATAAATGGGGAGTGACTCTTTAACGTGCTGGGTCTTCTTTGGGGGTGATGAAACTTTTGGAACAAGATAGTGGTAATGGTTGTACACTCTGAATGTACTAAATCTTACTGAATTACACATTTTAAAATGGTTAATTTTACGTAGTGTGATTTTCAGCTCAGTTAAAAAATATTTTCACCCAAAATAAAAATGCTGTTTTACCAAAAAAAAAAAAATTATAAAATTAATGGGAATTGAAGACGTAAAGACCAAGAGTCTGGAGGGAGGGGACTGCCCTTCCATGAGGCAGAGAGAACAGTAAGTTCAAAGGCCCTGAAGGGAGAGCACGTGTCTCATGGCAGATCATTCAGGGAACATCAGGGTCTCACTCAACAACTGTGTGTGCCAGCCTCTGCTCACCACGTGACCCCACAGAAAGTCCGCATGCAGCTTTGCAGACAGGCAGACCCTGACTGTGAAAGGTGGCATCTATGATTTGGAAGGGAGAACCAACAACTAACAGAAAAAGGCCAGCTGCCACACGTTAGCTGCCTCCCAGGTCACTTCATCCCCCCAAGGCTACCACATTTTGTTGCTGTCATCTTCGCTGGAATCCCAGCCTTGCCTGAATGGCCCCTTGTGCCTTGCCTCCTATCTGCCCTCCTGTGAATTTGCAGAGAGGAGGGCCAATTCTAATGGTCTGATTTTGCAAACCAGGGAAATCCTATGATTTGAGCATCAAAGCCTACATCTATATAAATAAATAAAGGCCTTCCCACTCCTGCCAACCGTCTCTGTGCACAAACCCTCTGTCTGATGGGAACTGTCCCCGTCACTTTCTAGCCCAGCTCCATGGCCAGGCTCCATGGAGGCCACATGCAACACGCAAACTACAGAGCCAACTATGCTGGCCTGCCTCAACCTGCCCACCCTTCTCAGCATGGTGCGATGTTCAGGCCTCTCTGGGATGCTGGATGCTGTAGCAGGCAGCAGCTGGATCCCTATTTGCCACTTACTTGGACAGGGAGAGAGGAGGGTCTGAGAGCAGCACCCTTCCTGCAGTGCCATGGTTGTTAAACTTGAGCACCCATCAGAAGCACCAGGCCCCACATCCAGAGTTTCTGATGCAGTAGGCTGAGGTGGGGCCTGAGAATCTGCAGTTGCAACAAGGTCCTGGGTGATGCTGATGCTGCTGGCCGGGAAGCTCACTTTGAGAATGGCAGCTTCAGTGGTTTAGCATCGTAAGATGTCCATAGAGCTCAGACAACACTGGTTTGCAGGGAGGAGATACCCTGGGATTCTGGGTCTTTCTTGGGATCCTGCAGCCTCCAGTCCAAGGTTGTCAGCCTCTCTCCACACAGCCCTGTTTCTGGAGGAAAGAGAAGCTCCTAGCCAGCTCTCTGCATTTCCCTCCCTAGGCTCTCAACCAAACCACCGTAATTACTGGCTATCAGGATTCTCAGTGCACACCAAGGCATCACCTACCAGAGTACAAAGCGTTTCCTGTTCATTAGTTCGTGGTTCATTAGTCTGTGACTTAGACAGGTTTTATGCCCATTTTGCAGCAGAGAAAACAGAATCAGGACGGTCAAGTAACCTGTCTGAGATCTCACAACCACAGTATAGTGGGGCCTGGAAGAGGACCTGGGCCCTCTACTTCTAAACCCCATACGATTTCTATACTGCCACAGTGGTATCCCGCACAGAAGCCCTGTATCCTAAGCCAGGGGCCTTATCACAAAGTCCTGCTCTTAGAGGACTTACATGAACACCTGCAAACCAGAGTCCCAACAGCTATGATGTGGCTGATCCAGCGGACTGAGGTGCCCTAGGAGGGCACCTAATGAGGTTTTGGGATCAGAGTTAGGCTTTTGAAAGAGATAAGCCTAAGAGAAGTCTTAAAGAGGCGTGAGCCAGTGAGAAGGCAGGGCTGGGGAAAGAATGGTGCGCTAGGCGAGGGAACAGCAGATGCAAAGGCCGAGAGGTAAGACAGATCAGGCACATCTGAACAACAGAAACTACAGCAGCTGGAGCACAGGGTTCTGCTAGGTGACGAAGGACAAGGCTGAAGAGATTGGCAGATCCTATGCTTAAGCATCTCACAAAACAAGAAGTTTGAGTTCACATCAATGCATTGCCGGCTGGCAGGCTGTAAATTGGTGCCACTTTCAAAACTGTTTGGCAGCATCCACAAAAACTAAAACATGCTGACCCTTTGATTCAACAATTCCACCCTGTGTAGAAGCCAGAAGAAACAAGTGCTTGTGTCCACCAAAAGACACGCCCAAGAGTGTTCTCAACAGCACTATTCATAACAGCCAAAAACTGGGATCGATCCACTTGTCCATCAACAGGAGAACAGACATGGTACAGTCGCACAAAGGAAAACTACATGGCAATGAAAAAGAATGAACTCACAACCTGTATGGATCTGTGGATCTCGCAAACTATCAGGCAAAAGAAGCCAAGACACAAAAGAATCCACACTGCAGGATCCATTTACGCAAAGTTCCCAAACGAGCAACATTTAGTATGGTGCTGGGAATCATGCTAGGGGTTACCGCTGGAGGTAGGTATGGCTGGAAGGGGCACACAGAGAGCTGCCTGGGTTCCAGACGTGGCCTCTGCCTGCACCTGAGTGGCGGTGCCATGGGTGTGTACACACATCACATACACCTAAGGTTAGGGCACTCTACACTTTACTGCTACACTTCATAGAAATCCCATTGGTCAGACTGGGCACGGTGGCTCACGCCTGTAATTCCAGCACTTGAGAGGCCGACGCAGAGAGATTGCCTGAGTTCAGGAATTCAAGACCAGCCTGGGCAACATGGCGAAACTCCGTCTCTGCTAAAAAAACACAAAAACTTAGCCAGGTGTGGTGCTGCATGCCTGCAGTCCCAGCTACGTGGGAGGCTGAGGCATGAGATTCGCTTGAACCTGGGAGGCAGAGGTTGCAACCTGGGTGACAGAGCAAGACTCTGTCTCAAAAAACAAAAAACTGTTGTTCTACATCCTTATCATACGTATACTATACCTCAATTTTTAAAAATGCTAAAAGGAGAAAAGGGTTCAAAACAAAGACCGGGGGAGAGGTGCAGGGTGGGGTACTGAAGCCTTCAAACCAGGGAAAAGAAGCCATCAGGCTCCTCCCTCCCCAGTCCCCCAGCCCCATTCCTGAGCTGCCCACTTTCTCCACCAGCCTAGTCCTCCGGGCTGCTGTCCTCTCTGTTCCCTTTTATGTCCAATTCCCATCCTCATAAGAGCGGGCCATTCATATTATGACCCCGTCATGCCAAAATCCCTGCTGGCTGCCTTGGCCTACTGTACCAAGTATTCCACGGTCTTCTTGCTCTGGGGCCAGCTTGTCACCTCCCCAACCAGGGGGTTAGCCTCCTTGCATGCAATCACCACCTAAGACGGGTTTAGCCGGGCGCGGTGGCTCAAGCCTGTAATCCCCAGCACTTTGGGAGGCCGAGACGGGTGGATCACGAGGTCAGGAGATCGAGACCATCCTGACGAACACGGTGAAACCCCGTCTCTACTAAAAAATACAAAAAACTAGCCGGGTGAGGCAGCGGGCGCCTGTAGTCCTAGCTACTCGGGAGGCTGAGGCAGGAGAATGGCGTAAACCCGGGGGGCGGAGCTTGCAGTGAGCTGAGATCCGGCCACTGCACTCTAGCCCGGGCGACAGAGCCAGACTCCGTCTCAAAAAAAAAAAAAAAAAAAAAAAAAAAAAAAAAAAAAAAAAGACGGGTTTAAAGGCATGCAAGAATCAAACACAATAGCTGAAGCCTATAACATTTCAAGGCAAAGTTTCCATTCTTTGGGGGAGGTCTTTCGGGGATTCTACTTTCAAAATAATATAACCTTCAAAAAAGAAAAGCTCCTTAATCCTCACATGAAAGACAAATTGCCTCCAGTCCAAGGCTGTTTCTCGTTGACTCCTGCAGAGCCCTTCACAGGGTGCAAAGCCATTCAGGTGCAATGTGTTGCGGATGTGTTAAGGATCTTGAGATGGAGAAGTTTTCCTGGATTCTTGGGGAGGGCCTTAAATGTTATCACAAGGGTCTTTATAAGTAGAAGACAGAGGGAGATGTGATCCTGAAGACAGAAGAGAAGAGGCAGTTGATGGAAAAAGAGTCAGAGAGAGATGAGACACTGCTGACTTTGAAGAGGCAGGAACAGGCCACAAGCCAACAAATACGAGGGGCCTCTGGAAACTAAAACAGGCAAGTCAACAGATTCTGTCCTGGAGCCTCCAGAAGGAACGCAGCATTACCAGTGCCTTGAATTTAGCCCAGTGAGACTGCATCAGGTTTCTGGCCTCCAGAACTGTAAGACGGTGCACACGCATCGCTTGAGAGTGCTCACTTCATGTTAGTTTGTCACAGCAGCCCTAGGAACCCCACAGGCCTCCTTATGGTGCTTTCAGCTCCTGAGCGTCAGAACAGTTTCTCAGTATTCCCATCCCCACCCTAGTGCTGTGGTATGCAGTAGGTGCTCAATGAATGCTGGTTCTATGAAGGGTGGCAGCCTAGGGATACCAACACAGAGTAACTGAGAATACCAAGGGCATGGAGCTCCCATACTTGTAGCAGAGATGATGCAAACATGTGCTTGCCAGGAGCGCAGATGCCGATGCTGTTGTCGTTATTAATATCCTCCTAGGCACCTGCTGGGCTCCGACCTGACCATGGTCTTCTGTCGAATTCTTAATTTCTTCCTCCCTCAAAGAGCAAGAACAATTTAAAAAGAAACCACCCTGGAAAAAGCTTTAGCTGGCCAGAGTGGAACCACGGCTGTGACAGGTCCCTTGTTACTGATGACAACATTCACCCACGGAGCTGAGCCTGGGTGTGAGGCTTCCTGTCTGCCTGGGGCTTGGCTCGCCATCCAGGAAACCACCTGTTGCAGGCGCCTGTGAAATGGGAGCCAGGCAGCCTAGCCATGGCGATGGCCTGTAAACAGATTTATCCCACCCACGTGGAGCCGCATCCCTGCAGCTCCTGAGTCTCGGGGCTGGCTAATACCTGGGGCTGCATGCTGCCTGTGCCAAAAAAAAACCCCAGACACTCACATCCCCCTGGAAATATCACTGGCCACAGGAGCTGTTTCTCATCCCCAGAGCTCCAGGTTGCAGGTGCAGCTGGGGATTATCACTTCTGCAAATAAACACCAAGCTCAGGTGAATGCTCCGGGAGAGGCGGGGTCAGACTGGCCCCAGCAAGCCTCGCTGGGGAATGGGGAGCCCTATCCTCCTCCTTAAAAGCAAGCTGAGCGTGCATTATCCAGAGCCCCATAGATAAATTCCCATAGCCTGTGACCCAATATTTCCACATCTAGGTATCTGTCCTCTAAGATCACCAGAAATGGGGACAAGAATGAACGTGCAAGGAGGTTCATCACAGCAGGAGGTACCAAAAAGCATGCAAAGCTGGAGATGCCCTGGATGGCCAACAGCAGTTAAGTCAGCCGCAGAAAGAATGCGTGTGCAGCCCCGAAAATGCTGGTTACCCGACATTTAAAACATGGGAAAACTCTGAGGTCAGAACACAAAGTAAAAAAAATAGGATCCAAAATTATATATATGGTGGACTGAAATTGCAAATGGCAATGACAAGCATCTATTGAGCACTGACTGTGTTCCTGGCACTGTGCTAAGGGTCGACATGTTCCCATGTCCTCATTTGGCCTCGCCGCAAGCCTGTGAGGAAGGTCTGACTTTTCAGCCTATTTCACAGATAGGGGGACTGAGGCATGGAGAGAATTCAGCGGCGTGCTCCACACAACCACATGTCCTTAACACCCTCTACACTATTTATGTTAAAACTCGACACATTTACAGGGACAAAGCCCAAAAAGAAAATGCGTCAAAAGGTAAATGGTAGGCATTTCCGGGTGGTATCATTTGGAACATTTTGTATTTTTCCATATTTTATACAGTGGACATGTACTACTTTTAAAACCAGAAACTATGCTATTTTTAAAAGTCTCCAGAGATTTCATAAGCTCCCCTAGAATGGTTTAAAATAACAACACAAACAAACACCAGTAATGAGAGATCTGCCCCCCAAGGGTCCCCCACCCCCACCTCCACCCCCTGCATCTTGGATCACAGGCTCCTTGGCCCTCCAGGAGGTGTAAGTAAAAGCCTTACTCTCTCCCTTACTGATTTTTGTCCTTCCTCTAAGACAATGTCCTCGACTTTAAATAACTTCAGGTCAAAAGCCTGAGCACAGCTCTCCCCTGCACACTCACGGGGACAGAGGGTACCCTCTGACTTCAACTGCTCTGCAGACTCCCAGGCTGGTGGTAGGGGAGGGTGGGGGCCATTATGCTTGTGACCCCACTAAAAACACCAGCTTTGCCATGAGCTAGGATTTGCTGGGAGCTGCAGAGAAATCAGCATAGCCTGATTAAAGTAACATGAACCAGCTCAGGGAGGGCGAGACGACGCTCCAAAAGCACAGGCCTGCGAGAGCACGGGTGCCCAGTGTGGGTCTGCTCCTCCAGGAACATGGCTAATTCCACCCCAGCACATCCAACCAGCCATGAACAACCAAGGAGCAGGAGAAAGAAGTGGGTGACATAGAGCAGAATGCAATTTTGCACATAGCCGTCCATGGCCATGAGAACCACTAGGAATGTATTTGGGAGATGGTTACAAATAAAACAATTAAAATGACAATAACTATGTCAGGGTAAATGGGATGGAAAATCCCTCCCCTCCCCTCCCTTCCCTCCTTCCTTCCTTCCCTCCCTCCTTCCTTCCCTCCCTCCTTCCTTCCCTCCCTCCTTCCTTCCCTCCCTCCTTCCTTCCCACCCTCTTTCCTTCCTTCCCTCCCTCTTTCCTTCCTTCCCTCCCTCCTTCCTTCCTTCCCTGCCTCCTTCCTTTCTTCCCTCCTTCTCTCCCACCCTCCTTCCCTCCCTCCTTCCTTCCCACCCTTCTTCCTTCCCACCCGCCTTCCTTCACAGCCTCCTTCCTTCTCACCCTCCTTCCTTCCTACCCTCCTTCCTACCCTCCTTTCTACCCTCCTTCCTTCCTTCCCTCCTTCCTACCCTCCTTCCTTCCTTCCCTCCTTCCTTCCTATCCTCCTTCCTTCCCTCCCTCCTTCCTTCCTTCCTTCCTTCTTTCCTTTCCTCCTTCCTCCCTCCCTATTTTCCCTCTATTTTCAAGTTTTCTCTGACTTGTTTTTAAATCAAATCAAATAACTATACATATCTTGAGGCCTCCCTGGGCAGTCTGTCAGCCTGTGATCTTCACTGTCATTCTCTCTGGACCCAAGGCCAGGGGAATGGGCTCTGTGCACCTGCTCCTGGCAGGCAGGGACGAGCTGCGCAGACCCCAGCACTAGAGGATAAGGACAGAGACACATGGGTGTACTCCACTCGCTGTCTCCCACCCACCCCCACCCCGCAGCCCTCTCTGGTTTGTGAAATGGAAAAAGCAGTCTGAGGCAACAACACATCCCCTGGCTGAGCTGTCCTGTGAGGCTGAGAATGGGGTCCAGGCTCCTTCCTTTCCCAGGGGTCTCGGGACCATCACACAAACCTGCAGTCTCCAGAAACCATGCCCAGTGTTGTTCTACATGGTATGGAATGAGGCCACATGAAGTAGAAAACAAGGCAAAACTCCCTCCCACTCCCTCCTCAGTCTCTCACTCAGCATTCTAGCTAAAACCTACCCAACGCCAGCAGGGAAGGTGCCAGCCCCACTGCCTGGCTGGAGGGTGGCGCCAGAGGAGGAGGAGGAGGAGGCCAGAAGTCTGGCTGGAGGGCTTCCCCCCTCCCCAGGCAAACCTCTTCCTACCTACCTCACCCTAAACAGCCAGAAGAGTGCGTGCAGTCAGCCTGCCTGCCAAAGAACGGGTGGGGGAGTGGGCTGGATTCACTTATATTTCTAAAAGTATTCGCTAAGCACCTACTATGTGCCAGGAACTGGATAGACTACAAAGATAAGGAACAGGCATGACCCCTGCTTCCACGGGGAAGATAAAATTTAACCAACAAAGCACAACAGCAGAATTACAGTTAAGATCGCTGCAATGAAGTAGAAGAAAGCTGGGTTCCAGGACACAAACTCCCAGGGCACCTCTGGAAGGAGAAGGGCTGGGGGCAGAACGTGTGCTTGTCTGGCATGCACGGGGCAGGCCTTGCACTCGGTCTGAGCCCAGAGGCATCCCCGGGGAAGAAGCCTGTCCAACAGAAAGGCCCTGGAGACAGACCTGCGTCCACATTCCGGCTCCCCCTCCCTCATCTGTCCCTTCCTAGTCACATGATCTTGGGTGTCCACCTTGTAAAAAAGGGCACTTATTTTCAAGTGTGATGCTGAGGATTAGGATAAATCCCTGTGCTAGTCGCCTTTGCACACCCCTTCTCCTACTTCCTCTTCCTTTCTCTCCCTGCCCTGTGTCCTGGGAGGAAGGTCCTCTACAGGTTGTGTCACTGGGCACCCTGGTCTTCTGGCCACTCACGGGGTTTGGCCAATGGGAGGTGCTGGCAGGACAATGTGGGGTGAAGGGGTCACATTACTTATTCCTCTGCTGCCTCCTACTCTTGCCCCAGCTCCCTAGCTGTGGTTTTGGCCAGGGCTGCATTCTTCCACCTGGGCCCCCAGCTCCAGCCAGAGTGCCCCTCACCAGGTGATGGCTTTGTCGGGCTCCTCTAATTCAGCCCCCTCTTCTTGCCCATCAGGCCTGGCAATGGTAACAGGCTCCCTGCTGCTGGGAGTCACTGGGTGCTACACCAGCCCTTGCTGGTGTCCTTTTCCTGCCCCACCTCTGTAAACAGCCTCTGCATCAAACCCTCTGGACTCACCCCTTTTGAGTTTCCTACTGGGCTCCCGCCTCATATGGCCCTACAATAAGATCGATGCAATTTTAGTCACGATTACAAGGTGGAGGCCACTACTCCTGGGAAAAACGTGTTCAGACTGCAATGCTCACAAGCTGGTTAGTTCCATCTAATCGAAGAGAGTAGCCACTGGAAAGGGTAAGCAGGAGACTTCAGAGCCACTGGTTGTGACGTCAGAGCTATCATTCACTCAACAACCATTGTGCCTCCTGCATACCAGGCATTGTGTCAGGTGGTAAGAACAGAGAGGTAAGACGCAGGCTCACCCTAGGGGGATAGCCCAGTAGAGGCAGTAGATGTACTGTATGAACGAGTGGCTGCTGCACAGGGGACACGTATGGTAAGAGCTGAGAACGGCAAGAAGAAACTCTGTCAGTCTGCCCAGGGGTGGTGTCAGAAGAGGACTCAGAAGAAGGGACACTGGACTAGCCCTCTTTGAATGCACAGTTTTCTGGGCTAAAAGAGCACTTAGAGCAAAAGGGAAAACATACACAAAAACAAAGGGGTGGGAGAGGCACGCTGGGACAAAGGTCAGTGTTCTCATGTTGACCAAAGGACCAGGCCACTTAAAGTGATGGCTGGCCAATGACAGATGAGTGACCCACAAACAAGTCAAGTTCAGTCCTACCTCAGGACCTTTGCACTTGCTGTCTTCTCTGTCCAAAGTACTGTGCACTCAAATCCTTGCATGGTGACACCTATTCTTCATTGTTCATCTCCTCAGAGAGGCTCCCCCTGACCACAAGTAGCTTCCTTGGTTTCCCTTGTTGTAACAAATTACCACAAATGTGGTGGCTGAAAACAACTCAAACTTATCTTATAGCTCTGGAGGTCAGAGTCCAAAAGAGTCTCACTGGGCAAAAATCAAGGTGCTATTCCCTCTGGAGGTTCCAGGGGGAAAGTGCGTTGTCTTAGTCTGTTTTATGCTGTTATAACAGAATGCCACAGACTGGGTAATTTATGCTGGACAGAATTTTGGCTCACATTTCTAGAGGCTGGGAAGTCCAAGAACACGACACTAGAATCTGGTGAGGGCCATCGCGCTGTGTCATCCCAGAGTGGAAGGCAAAAGGGCAAGAGACTACACAAGACAGAGAGGAAGGGGGCTGAACGTACCATTTTAATCAGAGACCACCTCCTGTGATAACTAACCCACTCCCTCAATAATGACACTAATCCATTCACCAGGGCAGAGCCCTTATGACATAATTATAAAGACTGATCAAAAGCCTGCTGTAAAAACACAGCAAAACTGGAAGTTGCAGTACAGACTGTTGGTTGCCTTCCCCACCCCAAATAACCATTCTCTCCTTCCTCCATAGAATCAGAACCTCTTGTTCTTAGGCGAGCACCACGGGCTTTATTTCCCAGTTTCCTGCGCAGTTAATCGCAACCCAGTGACTAAGTGCTGACCAATAAGATGTCAGCAGAAATGCTATCAGGTAGTTTCTTGAAATGTCCATTAACAGAGAGCTACCATCTGCCCCTTGATTCTTCTTCATTATCCTTCCTTCTGTCATGCCGCCCAAAACATTAATGTAATGGCTGGAGCTCTAGCAGCCATCTTGGGTCATGAAGTCAAGAGCTACATGGTGGGATGGCAGTGCAATGAGCGAAGAGGAACCTGAGAACCTGCAGATAATCTGATGCACAGCTGCCACACCAGCTTGAACAGGAATGCGTTTTGGTTTACAACAATGTTGTTTTAGGTTTTCTGTAATTCATAGCCAAAACTAATTGAGACTGATCCAAAGTCACCCCTAGGTCTGTCTGACTCCAGGGCTGTGCACTTGAATCTCATCTTCCCATCAGAAGGGATAAGGGAACACCTTCTGTTGGAGGTGGAGAAAGCAAATGCCAACTAGTCTGTTCCCAGGAAGGGCTCTGGGCTCTGTGTTTGCCAGGGGTGGGAGCGAAAGGGTGGCCATCAGATTCCTATCTGTGACTTTCCCTGCAGATATCACTTTACTAGGCTTGAAAGAAGTCTGTAAAGTCTCATTTACAAAGTAAGTCAATGCCTGAGGCTCGGTGGAGTTCCTGTGGTTTTTAGGAGGAAGGGATTTCAAAAATCACTTAGAAGGTGCTTACAGAATCAAAACGGCCACTTTGTGCAGTCCTGCTTAAACAGACACCCCAGTGTCATTAAAAAACTATGATAAGAAGATTCCCAGCTCGCTAGTGGTCTCTCTTTAAAGTCAGATTTATTGAGGTCTAATTTACATACAGTATATTTCAGCCTTTCCCGTGTACAGTTCTGTGAGTTCTGGCAAACAAATAAAGCCATGTAACCACCACCATATGGAAGAAATAGAATATTCCATTACCCCCAAAATTCCTTTGTGCCCTATTGTACTCAATCCTCTTCCCCGACTCCCAGCCCCTAACAACCATACATCCATTTTTTGTCCTGATAATTTTGCCTTCTGCAAGCTGTCATATACATGGAATCATGCAATCTGTAGAGCATCTAGAATCTAGCTTCTTTCACTCGGTGGAATGGTTTTGAGATTCATCTGTGCTGTGTGCATTAGCAGTTCTTCCCTTCTTCCTCCTAAGCAGTATTCCACTGCATGGATGTGCCACAATCTGTGGATCCCTTCGCCAGTACAGGGACGTTTGGACTGTGCCCAGTTTTTGGATATTATGAATATGGCAGGCACACACACACACACACACACACACACAGCATGCATATGTATGCTCGCCCATGTATATAGTTTTGTGTGTGGATATGCTTCCATTTCCCTTGGCAAATACCATAGAGGAAATCTGAGGCTGTACGTTGGAGTATGTCTCGCTTGATAAGAAACTGCTAGCCACACTTTCCGGAGCAGCTGTACCACTTTGCATTTCCCCCAGCAGCACATGAGAGCTCCAGATGCTCCAGGGCCTTGCCGGCACTGGGACGGGCCCGCTGTAAAGTCACAGAATTCTCGACTCTCCCAGTTCCCATGGCATCATCGCTCAACCCCACCCCACCTGGCCGCCACCATGGCACCCAATTCGAGCTGGGTTCCTGCCTGCAGTCCTCTCCCTTCCCTTCCCCTCCCCCCCCAACAGATTTTATACCCCAATGAATCACAAAACACAAAACACAAAGAAGAGCCTGTTCTCTCCCTTGTCATTACTCAGATCTGCCAGAAGGTGAGCGGTGGGTTCTGCTCGGCTTCTCCAGGCTAGCCTGCCGCTGCATCAGAAGGGGCATCCTCTTTAGCCAGAAGCTTCTCTCTTGTCTTGCCTGCACCCCTGGAGACCAAAACTGGTACAAGGAACCAGACAGACTGTTCAAGGGGCCACAGAGCCACTGGTCCAGGCACCCCAAAGAGGAGAGGGTCAGTCATACAAAGAGATAGTAACCTCAGTCGCAGGAATGTGACTCCTCACTTGCCAGCAACTGCCCCACCAAACACACAATTTTTATAGGGAAGAAAGAAGTTTTCCACCAGGCTAAGTTAATCTTGGATCTGAACGTTGGCCCAAGTATAAACCAGGAGGACCTATAACAGGAGTATATTCACGTCTTTGCAAAAAGAGGTACATCTATACCTGCAAAGGAAGACAGCAGGGGAGACAGAAGTAACCATGAAATGGAGACAGGTGCACATAAATAAGCATATCTAACCTAACATCCAGGGTACCATCTGCCATTCCTATTTTACAGAGGACGAAAGGGAGTTTAGAGATGCGCCGTAACCTGCTCAGGCCACAGGCCAGGGTGACCAATTTGTGACTCGATCCAGGTTCTCTTGACTCCAAAGTATCTTTGGAAGCAATCTTTTAAAAGCATCTATGTTACCACCAGGTTCCAGTTACTTTGGCGCCCCACAGAAAGCCACTTCCAGTACTCCCAACACTCATTCACTTATTTATATGTTTATTCATTCCTGTATTTATTCATTTACACATTTCTTGAGTGCCCTCTATGTGCCTGACATTAGGGAAGCCTCAGTGATTGAACCAGACAAAAATCCTGCCCTGTTAGCACATGGTCTAATGGGAATGAGAGCCAGCGGGGAGAGAAAACGGACTGGGCTGCTCAGGGTCCTCCCAGTGCCCACCCCCACCTCCCACCACCACCACCACCATGGCCGCAGGCCCTTTCCCTACCCAAAAAGGCTCATCCAAGTCAGGAGAGAGCAGATGTAAAAACCCAGGATCCAGAGGACCATTCTGGGCTCTTCAGTGTCCAGGCCCCACTGGATCCATGACAGAATGGGAGACACTCTGAAGGAGCAAGAACACTGCCCAAGAGCCAGGTCCCTCCTCCAGCCCCACAGGCCATGCACCAGGGCTTCCGGTGTTCATCCATTCATGCCACTGTTTGCTGAGTGCCTACGCTGCACCAGGCGCAGCACCAGGTGCTGGAGACACAGGAGGATGAGAGCCGGGCCACTGCCCATAAGGCCTCACAACACAGTGGAGAGACCGCAACCTGTCCACGCCCACTAGGGAGTAGAAGGTAAATGATGGGATGCAAACAGGGCTTCTGAGGTTTGAAGAGACCCTGCTACAAAGAGGCAGTCAAGATTTGGGTCCAGGCTGTGGGCTCTAAGGTGTGTGATCGTCACCCTATGCCATCACCTCCTACTTGGATTTTTTCTGCATTTAAATCATCTCCCAGATCTGACCTGTGCTGGCCCTCTCCCTTCCCTGCCCAACCTTTGGTTACCATATCTCTTCATTGTCATTCTTGCCTTTCAATAGAACTAGCTCAATAGTTCTTTTATTTTTCTGCCTAAGTGCCAAGTGACAGGAGTCTGGGGGGACCCAGAAACCTACACCCTGAAAGAAACAGAATGGCAGTCAAGCATAAATGTTGACCAAGGGCCATAAAATGTTTGACCTCATCATTGTTTTTCTAGGAACCTATCACGAGGAAATTTCACCCCAACATAGAGATGCCACTATAGAGCAAGATGCTCAATCAGGCAGCTCTGATTGGACAGCAGCCTCCTGTCTCCCACTGTGGAGACAGCCCAGACACTGAGTGGGGCATGGTGTGGCCACTCCTTGGGCACCACTGGGCTAGCTCTGAGCCAGGCTCCCAGAGGTGGCTGAGACCACATCCTGCCCCCAAAGGGCTCACACCCAATGAGGGAGCCACCACAGTGTAACAATGAAGTGGCAAGAGCTGAAATGCAATGCCAAGGGCACCAGGGGCCTCACACAGCCCAGGGAGGGCCCCCAACAACATGGAGGGTGGCACTGGATAAGACACTCGCCGGCAAAGGCAAAGTAAAGAGTAGGACTCAAATGGGAGAAGTCCAGAAACACAAGTGCAAAAGCCACATGTTCAAATGGAGACAGATCAGGAGGGATGCCACAAGAGTGCCGGCAGCAGCTGTGCTGGGGTAAGGGCCCAAAAATGTGGTGATGTGACTTTTATAACTACACAAAACAGAAACAGTAGCCACCACAGATGATTAGCCAAGTGGATAACCCTCTTGAGGATTATACCTGTGCCGGGCAGAGCTTCACGAGCACTGCTACTAAGGGCGTGTCAGCAGGCATCGGATTTCAGCAACAGCAGAAGAGGAGACAGGCCAGGGAGGTCAGGGACACGCCCTCGAGCCCATGGTTGGCTTCCCGGTGGGCTCTGTCGCCCATGGGGGCTCTGTTTTGAGACAGACCACCCTATAAGGGCAGCGGCCTCCCTCCTGCCTTTTCTCTCTGCTCTGCAACTGCTCCCACCAGCACCCCCATCACCATTTCAGCTCTTCAACCTCACAGTTTCTAGATTTAAGCCTACTTGAGGCCCGAACAGACGGGCCCATGGGTATCTATGGCCACTGGAGAGCAAATTCTAGGCAAATACTTCACCCATTTGCCCAGAGGCTTCTGATTTCCCTGCACCAGGTGTACAAGGCAAATCCAGGCCTCCAACCCCCACCCTCCTCCAACGCCATCCCTGCCCCTAGGGCACAGGATAGAATGGCACCCCCACCCCATCTGACCTGGTGCCAGCTAAGATCAATGGGGTGGCTGATGTGACTCTGCAGCATGTCACCACTAAGGGACTTTGCTAATAAGAGATGAACATCACTGATGGCAGAGACTATGCCACACACAATTGCTGACCATCATGAGAGGGGCCCATGTTGGCTACAGAATGCGGAACAGGGGACTTCCTACTAGGTCCATCTGAAAAGTGGAGATCATTCCCTGTTCATACAGTTGTGAAAACTAAACATGAAAAACCCAACAGGAGTCTTGGCACATAGTTCAGGCTCTATGCACACCCTATTATGTTGTTGTTGTTTTTTTTTTTTTGAGGTGGAGTTTCGATCTTGTTGCCCAGGCTAGAGTGCAATAGCGCAATCTCGGCTCACTGCAACCTCCAACTCCCGGGTTCAAGCGATTCTCTCGCCTCAGCCTCCTGAGTAGTTGGGATTACAGGTGCACACTACCACGCCTAGCTAATTTTTGTATTATTAGTAGAGACAGGGTTTCATCATGTTGGCCAGGCTAGTCTCGAACTCCTGACTTCAGGTGATCCACCTGCCTCAACCTCCTAAAGTGCTGAGATTACAGGCCTGAACCACTGTGCCCAACCCACACCCAGTTATCTTAATAATGTCATAAGGAGGGGGTTGTCCAAGCCCATTTTATACATGGTGCTTCTGAGACTCAGAAAGGTGAAATACCTTGTTCAGGTGATGTTAGAACAGGTCAGTTTCTTTCCTCCAATGGAGTCAAGGGTCAAGTAGGAGTCAAGGGTAGGAGTCCCACTGCAGAATGTCAGGGATAAAATGGGGCAAGTAATTCAGAAAAAGGTTAAGAGCTCAAACACACTACATGATTAAGGAAGAAGAGAATCCTAAGCATGAGAATTTAAAAGGTTTCTTAGAAATTATACTCTGGGTGTGGGAACTCACACCTGTAATCGCAGTGACTCAGGAGGCTGACACAGAAGCATCGCCTGAGCCCAGGAGTTCGAGTAGCCCTATTATAGAAAGTCAAATGAAATGGGAAATTGATTTCAACAATGTATTTCATGCAACTGACTATATCCAAAGCATTATCATTTCAACATTTAGGTAATATTTTAAAACAGTTAATGAGATGTTTTGCATTCTTGCTTCATATGACATCTTCAAATTTCATGTATGTTTCATACTTAAAGCACATCTCAATCTGGACTGAACAGGGTTCCTCCATAGCCACACGTGACTGGCTCCTACCATCGTGGACAGTGGAGGTCTAAGGTTCCTCGGTTTACACAGAAGAAACTGAGGTTGAAATGGAGGACTGAACAAGAATCCACATGCTTGTCATTCACAGAGCCATACTCAATTTCGGTGGTGAATTGGTGTGGCTTAGTGGAAAGAGCACAGGTCGAAGAGTGAGAACGATCCAAGGCCAAATTCTGACCCTGCCACTAACTAGCTGTGCGCCTATGGACTTTGTATTTGGCCTTTCTGAGCTTCAATTTCCCACCTGAAAGTGGAGATAATTCTCTTACCATATAGTTGTGAGAAATAAATATAAAATACCCAACAGAGATCTTGGCACATAGCAGATGTTCAATAAATGGAAACACGATGATGATGATGATATAGGTAGTGAATATATTCCCATCACCTTTTTTCTTTTTAGCATTTTAATTATCCCCAACCCAGAAAAATGATGCCCTGTCCTAGTCCAGGCAGATCTGCCCACCAGATGGCAGGGGGGCAAAGACAGAGGCAGGAAAAAGAAATGGGAGAGACAGTCATGGGGAGAGTAGAGGACACAACCACAGCGTGCTAGAGCCCCAGTGGCCTGCTGCCCCCCAAAACACATAGATGAGTAAAACAAAAGTCACCCCAACTCTGTGGGCTGGTGTCAGAGCCAACCTGTGGAACCTCTTTGGAGCTAAGCCTGTTTTAAAAGAAGCAAATCACAGACCTTTTGGACTCTCTGATAACGCCCCAGTCCATTGCTTCACTGAATGGAAGAAATCCAGAACCTGCCTCCAATGGCAAAGATGTGACCATCCTCACCTGGCAGGGCGCAAGGGCTCTGTGTATTCGGTACTCCAGATCAAAGGAGACCTCTAATGGAAACCTTGTTAGCTCAGGGCAATAGAGCATGTCCATGAGCCATGCCGCTGCCCACCTCGGCTTCTGGGTGAGTTGTTTCCTCTGCAAGGAATATTCCTCCCCCTCCCATTTGGCTAACTCCCATGTATTCTTCTCATTTCAACTTAAAAACACCACCTTCTCTGAACAGCCTTCCATAAAACGTAATGCAGGGTCCCTTTGTTAGACACTCTCCCTGTAGTCTGCCATCACAGCCATCACTATATCCTGATGAGACCGGGGGGACTGAGTCCCTGCCATGGAGCAGAGACTAGGTCTGTTCTCCTCACTTCTGTATCCCTAGTGCCTGGGAAAAAGCCTGGAACCAAGCAGACGCTCAATAAATATTTGTAGGAGGTTGCTGTTGCATGAAGTTAACTTGGGAATCAGAAGGGCTCTGGTTGGTTTGACTTGAAAATAGGCAATATTTTGGAAAATAGAAATAAAAGTTGCAGCATCTGCACCTGATGCATTCAGTAATTTTCCATGAAGTAACTTTCCAAAAGGGTCATGCACTATGGTGTCATTTTGTTGGATTCTTCCCACAACTGGAGAGTCTCTGGTTATAATGGACACAATTCACAGAAGAGCTATTACATCAACTATTGATTTTCCAAGGGCCCTGAAGCTGAAGCTTCATATCAAAGAGTCTTTTGAGTGAAGGCACACGTAGTTCCCATAACTCTTGTGTGTCCGAGAGTGGAGACAGCTCTTTGGAGAAACACAGCTCCCCCTTCATTTGCCTATTACCCTACCAACTCTCAAACGGGCAGTACCACTCCCAGGTGGAAATGCTGGGGGAAATTTTGACTGCCACATGACTGGCATTTTGTGGACTCACTCAAGGATGTTAAAACCTCCTGCCATGTGTGGAACATCCCACTCACAGAGGACCATCCTGCTCCAAAAGCCGAGTGGCCACCCCACACTCACACATTGAGGGATGCTGGCCTCAAGCCAGCCTAGGCCATGTCCACAGGGTGAAATGGCTGCAGGGGAAAATGAGTCCAAAAGGTCACATCATTATTAATGAGGAGCCCTACTCCCTCATCCCCAGGTCCGCTGCCCACCCAGGATGGACCGGTCACCTTCCTGAACACCCAGCACATTCCTGCCCTTGCATGCTGGCTCATACCAACCTCCTCACTCACCTGGAGGCCATCCCCACCCAGCCCCACCTACCTGAGCCTCCACCCAACGAAAAGTCCTTCTATAGGAAACTTTCCTGGATCACTCAACCCCAATAATCTCTCCCATCTCCAAAAAATCCCAGACCTCTAACCAGACAATTCACTTAGTACTTGTCAACTGCTGCTGTGTGTCTGTCCCTGAGTACAGACACCAAATCTGACATGCCCCAGCACAACCCCAACAGATTGACTAATTCATTCACCTCATTCAGTTGGGCCACGATTCATTCACCTCATTCAGTTGGGCCATGACAACACTGAGCTATGGTCGTGCCACTGAACTCCAGCCTGGACAACAGGGCAAGATCCCATCTCGAAAAAAGAAAGGAAGCAGGTGGATCACTTGAAGTTAGGAGTTTGAGACTAGCCTGGCCAACACAGTGAAACCCCATTTCTACTAAAAATATGAAAAAATCAGGGGGGCATGGTGGTGTGCACCTGTAATCCCAGCTACTCGGGAGGCTGAGGCAGGAGAATCGTTTGAACCCGGGAGGCAGAGGTTGCAGTGAGCTGAGATCGCGACACTGCACTCCAGCCTGGGCAACAGAGTGACTTTGTCTCAAAAAAAAAAAAAAAGAAGAAGAAAGAAAGAAAGAAAGAGGAAGGGAGGAAAGAAGGAAGCAGGGAAGGAGGGAGGTAGGGACGGAAGGAGGGAGGAAGGAAGGGGTTAACCTAGACCTAGTCCAGATTAACTGAAATATAACATGAACCACACATATAATGTTACATTTTCCAGTAGCCCTGTTATATATAAAGTCAAAAGAAACAGGGAAAATTGATTTTCACTATATATATACATCTATATCCAAAGTATTATCATTTCAACATCTGGGTAATATTTTAAAACAATTAATGAGATTGACTACCAAAGCAAACACATTCCTCTTTTACTTTAAATAAAGGAAAAAAAACAAAAGTTCATTCAAAAAAGCCTTTACTAGTACTGGGCATTTTTAACACTCATGATTTCACTGAGTCCCCCAGACAACCCTGGGAGGGCTTGACTATTTGTTCAAGTCACATTACAGATAGAAGAGACCAACACACCACAAGGACCCATCATTTGGCTAAAGCACTGCAGCTGTAAAGCGGAGAAGCTAAAATTGAAATCTGGGCCTGGCTTCAAACACTTTCTCTCTTCACCACAGGCCAGGCAGGCTGTCCTTTCTCTGGCTGTGTTCTTGCTGATCAACAATGTTTACTAGATAAGGGCTGCAGGATGAACAGGCATCATTTCAGCGGTGCTGGAGGGCAAGGCAGTGATTCGTTCTTTACTGGAGTCTCCAAAGAGTGTTTCCACAGTGCTCCCAGTTCCGGGTGATCCCAACCACTCAAAAATGTAGAAGATCAAGTCAAGTCAGTATCTGATAGAGGCTCAAGCAGGATAACTTTTAATCTTGCCATGAAGAAAAGCTTCACTTAAAAAATTTGGCACCAGCCAGTTCTCCCTCAGGTAGCCTGTGGCTTTGGGCTTGAGGAGGTTTTATAAAAACAGGCAGGACTCCAACACCAAACAATGCACGTTCTACCAAATAACGCATTCCCTCAGCGGTGTGGCTTTTCTCTCCCAAGGGGCCAGTGCACCGCACCCCACGTGCAGCAGCGGCTGCAGCTTTAAAACAGCAGCAATCCCAACAAGTGCACAAAGGTGAGCGGGGTGTCAAATTAACCCCACGCCGACCCCTGCCAGGCCAAGCTCAAAAGAGCTTTCAGCCCACTGATGGGTGATTAGAGGCCGGGGAGGACCTTGGCAGGGAGTTCACTAGAGAACGTCCTCCACCTCTGCAGCTGCACCCCATATGGACCCCCAACCCTCATGCCTTGGGACCTCAACTACGGATGAACCAAAGGGTGCGGCTGAGAAAATAGCCATTAGGTGTGACCAGTGCCTCCTCTGCAATCCCCCGATTTCTCCTGGTAACCAGTATTCAGCTGCAGCCTGGGAAATGGTCAAAATGAAATGAACATAACCAGCAGGGATCCGCAGACTTGGAATCTCCAAAGCTAGGACGATGGCAGCATCCATTTGCCAGCCTCCCCTCTGGCTGGTTGCCAGCCTCCCATCTGGCTGTTCTGAGACGCTTGGAAAAGAAGGGAGAGATTTCTCAGAGATGCGGACGGACCCAACTGGGCTTCTAATTTCAGTCCATCTCCCAACTTTATTGAAACCTAGAGGAAAGGAATTTTGTTTTATGTATGCATTACGTAGATAATAAACCCTCAACGATGGCAAGAACAGAAGATGGGGAGACAGCAACACAATCCTAGGGAGTAGCAAGAAGGACCAGTGGTCACGGATTCAGCAAATTCAAAGAAATCTACATCTTCAGCCAGTCGTGGTGGCTCCCACCTGTAATCTCAGCACATCAGGGGTCCAAGGCGGGAGGATCACTTGAGCCCAGGAGTTTGATGCCAACCTGGGCAACACAGTGAAACTTTGTCTCTATAAAAAATTAACAAAATTAGGCATAGTGGTGTGCGCCTGTGGTCTCAGCTACTTGGGAGACTGAGGCAGGAGGTTTGATTGAGACCAGGAGTTCAAGGCTGCAGTTTGCCATTATGGCGCCACTGCACTCCAGCCTGCAGCCTGGGTGACAGAGAGAAACCCTGTCTTAAAAGAAAAAAAAAAAAGGAATCTACATGCTCAGTAACATCAAGGAAGGATAAAAATCAAGCCAATATACAACCCAGAAGTCCCAAATGGTTGGGAATTAGTGGTGGCAGGTATCTCTGGAAATGGGGTTAAAGTGCAGGGATGCACTAAGAGGATGAGACGAAAGAACCAGCTGGATCCGTGTATCCCCTCCCCCATGTCTCCCAGCTGGGTGACTGTCCCTCCCCCATCAGGCACAGGACTGGAAGTTTATTCTCTAAAGAGGTTGAAAAAAACTGAGAAGATCTCAATGCAAATTGTACTGTACAATCTGTATAGTACGACTGTACTGATTGTACAGATTGTTGTGCAATCTGTACAATAGGCAGATTAAGTGATTTTATACATACTACATACAGAGGACCAATGCCCCCAAGCACACTTCCTTCTTGCAGCTCCCAAACCCCTGACTCCTCACCCCCAGCAGCCTGGTCTTGACCCTCCAGATAGGAGACTGTAAGACCCTTCCGTGGGGAGTCCAGGCAGCCCGGGAGGAAAGACCTAAAGATACTGGCATGGGGGTCCCCATGAAACAGTCCAGTAGGGACCTATGGGAGAAGCTTCCAGTCAGGAAGGACACCCATGTGCTCAGAACCTGCAGAATGCTTATTAGTCCCCAACTCTTAAATAGGAGAAAGCAACCAAGGACTATGAGGTAGCTAAAGAAAGAAGTCCTCTAACACGAAAGCTTCAGATCAGGCGAAGCCAAGAGAAGGGGTGCATAGGTCCATCACATCCAGTGTGCGCTGGGCCCTCTCTAAGACCTTCACCTCTAGTAACTCATGCAATTAGCGCAGCTCCCAAAGCAGACATCAGTATTATTCTTCCCGTTGTACAGATGAGGCCTTTGAAAAAGAGAGAGGTTAAATAACTTGTCCAAAATCATAAACCTAGTAAGTGGCAGAGCCAGGATTTCCAACTAGCCATTTGGCTCCATGCCATTGAGCGCTGTGTGAGCCACCTCTCAAAGCTCCACCCCAGCCCTGTCCATCATGACCATCCTCGGCGTGTAAGAGAAGATACTGCAGTCATGAACAAGAGGCTGCTTTGAAGAATAAGAGAGAGTTCTCGCAAATTAAAAATGTGATAGGTTAAAATACGGAATGTAAAATCGATGGCATCTCCCAGAAAGCAGAACAAAAAGTAAAAGGGATTAAAAAATAGAAAAAGTAAGAGAATTGGAGGATCAGCCCATGAGGACTGATATCCAAGTAAGAGGAGTTCTAGAAGGTCAGAAAACCAAGAAGCAGAAATCATAATGGATTGTCCAATAAAATTTCCCAGAACTGAAGGATAGTTTCCAAAAAGGTCTCACTAAGGGCACAGCATAACAAACAAAGAGACCAGCACCAAGGCAGGTCACCTTGAAGTCTCAGGTTGCTGGGGACAAACCAAGGCTCCTGTGAGTCTCCAGACAGCATGAAGCAGGATGCACACGGAGGACCAGAGATGACTTCACGCTTCTCTATAGCTACCCTAGAAGGAGGCAGACAGTGGAGCCAGGAACACTTCAATACACTGAAGGAAAATCATTTCCAACCCAGAATTTGATGCCCAGCTAATGTAGCAATCAAGAAACAGACAATAAGTTCATTTTCCCCTGCACAAATTCTCAAGAGAATCTACCACCCAGGCACTCTCTCTCAGGAAGGATGTGCTCCCGTATTCAAGGAGTGAAGCCGTCAGAGAAAGGCACAAAGCAGGAGATCTGACTCAGGAGAGAAGCGAGGGGGACCACAGGTGACAGTGACAAGCAGTCCAGGTGACAGCTGGGCCCCAAATGTGGAGGACAGCACAAGTTCAGACTGAAGAAAGTCAGAGGCGCCAGACTTGCTCAAGAAGAGAGAACTAGCCAGGCATGTTGGCTCATACCTGTAATCTCAACACTTTGGGAAGCGGAGGCAGGCAGATTATTTGAGGTCAGGAGTTCAAGACCAGCCTGGCCTACACAGTGAAACCCCATCGCTGCTAAAAATACAAAAAAATTAGCTGGGCGTGGTGGTGCACACCTGTAATCCCAGCTACTTGGGAAGTGGCAGCTGAGGCAGGAGAATCACTTGAACCCAAGAGGCGGAGGTTGCAGTGAGCCGAGATCACACCACCGCACAGAGACAGTGACCACACCTGGGCGACAGAGCTAGACTCCATCTCAAACAAAAAAAGAGGAGAGATAAATGAGACACTTTACCTGATGCACCCAAACAACTTAAAGAGATCTAGAATAGTAAGAGTTTCAGATGAATTAATAAGCCACACCCCACCACCAACAGCAACAGCAGACAATATTTAATTCCAAAGAAAACAAAAAGCAGATCAGTTAAGGAAAAGTGACCATCATTGACTACACAACTAAGCTCTGAAGAGTACTGACCTACTACTGACACTGTAAACCCCAATTACTGATCTTACCAAAATTATGATGAAAATACGTTAGGAAGTTGAGAGAGGGGGCAGATTTGAGGTTGAAGGAGGTAAAGAGGAGTCCTACATCCTCACCTTCTACAGAAAGAAACCAGAGCTGAGAACCAAAAAATCAAGATGAAGCAATACATGCATGTTATTTAGAGACATGGAAGAAAATACTAAAATCATCAGCTTAAAAAACAATGCAAGCCGTATCCTCCAGGGAAGGGGGCTGGGGTGTCACTGTTTTCCATAGAAACCTTAAAGGAAAGGCAAGGGAATGGGGAAACAGGCATTGATGAAGACATGTGACCTCACTGAATGTTCTAGCAACCAGGAGAAGTTGGGCTTATCATCCCTTTCCACCAAAAAGACAGGGTCAGGCTCATAGCTACCCACAGCCAGTCAATACTGAAAACAGGCTCAAACCCAGCTCTGCCAAACCCAGCATCCACACTCTCCCTTTGATTCCACATTCATGCATTCAACAATATAAACTGAGCACTCTCTAAGCCTGGGTCACAGGGGTGGCCAGGGCAGACTCCAGCACCTGACCCAATAGGGCTTCTGGTCTACCCGGGCAAACCATCACTAACAACAAATCCAAGTGTAGCAGTGCCTACCCTACACAGCCTCAACCTAGGACTACAGCACTTATCTGATTCCCGCTGTTCCTCTTCCTTTCCTCGCCCACTCGCAGCCCCTCACTGACCTCATGGCATTGTGACATCTCTGTCTCCCATGGGTCAGCCATCACATGCCATTTCATGGCCCTTGACCACGGTACTCCTGGGAATTCAATACAGGCCATTGCCAGGGCAACTTCCTGCTTTCAGCGCCCAAGGCCCTTGGCTTTGAATCGGGAGGTAACACGTTTGGTTTGTTTTAGATCACAGTTAAGCTCACAGGCCAGGCCACCTCTCCAAGACAGAGCTCCACACTTGTGTACACGAAAGGACAGTAAGTAGCCTTTGTAGACCGGCCTCCAGAAAGGCCTGGTGAGTCTAGGGCGCTGCAGCAAATACCTGGAGATACCACAGTGTGCTGTGAAACCTCACGTCTGCTGCTCACTCGCTGAGAACAGGGCAAAGCCACTGAGCCCCTCTGACCTTGGAGTGTGCATCTGTGAAGTAGGGGCCCTAGAAGGTTACATCAGCGTTAAACGACATAATGGAGATGGCTCTGCTTTATCATCTGCCATCGCCGTAACACAACATGGGGACGAGAGGGTGGTTCCCATGGCTGCCTCTGCTCACTTCTGCCATCATTCAAGGTTATGAGAATTTCATCTCCTCAATTTCTTCAGACGGCATCCCTATCTCCACTCTTTTGAGATCCACCCCGGGGAATCACCAGGCAGAAATCTTCAGTCAACAAGTCAGCCTTTACTTTGTTAGTTCAAGAAACCTGGTGTGTAAATGACTCTAAACAGAACCAGCTGGGCCACTGAACAGACTCTGATAAGGCTCAGCAGCAAGGCTGGTTGACATCTTGCCCAACATCCTTTAGCTGGGGTGCAGTTTTCTTTCTGGGCTCCAAGTAAGTCAATTGCCCTCTCGAGCACCACCTGGTCCTTGATCTAATGCTGGTTAAGTCTCTCCCCATGTCCCCACATTCAAATCTCATCTTACTACCCAGCCCCTGCCTGACTTCACCTTCCCAGGCTTACCTCTGATTCTTGGTTCCACCACTTATTAACTCAATGGCTTGGAACCTGTGACAATCTCACTCAGCCTTAGTTCTCGGGGCTGATAATAATGCATGAGAGTTCTTTCAAGGACATGGCACAGGGACCTGCACTGTGGTCACCTCTCCCCAGCCTACCAACCCCCTCCTCGCACACACTCCACATGATCACATCAGTGCCCTATAACCAATAAAGACAGTCCCTGACTTAATTGATTTTTATACAGCATGTACTATGTATTATACATATTGCAACAACAACAATACCACAGAGGGTGTCTTCTGTAACTCAGGTTGCAACTCCCCCAGTGTGGTCTGACAAGGAAGAAGCCGTGCGCACGCATGGGGGAGCTTTTTCAGCCACACAGCCATATATTTGGAATATTACTGGAATGTCTGATTGCATTTCATCCTTGTTTTATAAAAATAAGTAGAAACAGAAGAAAAAAAAATGGGAACTGTGGTTATCCATGATCATTACTGGTTTCACAAACCTACCAGGAGACAACAATGGAACTGGGGCCATGAAAATTGTGGGGCTAATCCCGTGTTCAGCCAAGGAGGGAGAGGGAGGCCAGGGAGGTTGGAGACACAGATGACATCATTCAACAGCACTGAAACAGTGAGGTAGGATTACGGCTTTTTTCCCCATTATTTGGCAGTTGAAGTCCCTTGTAGCTTACATGTCTAGCCTGGGACTTTCAGTATGTGATGCAATAAAATGAAAACTTGGAAACTGTCTATAGAACCGTAATTTAATGATGCTCTCTTGTTTTCTAAACAAACATATTTCACATCAAGTAGAAGATTGCTTACCCAACACAACCAGGACTCAGCTTGCTCTAGGGTAACGGCATTTCCAGGGTTCATGTATCTCCACTCCAAAAGAACACAAGGATTAGAACAGAGATGTTACTGCTGCCAGAACATGTCCAGTCCCAGAATCCACACAACAGTGTATGCAACTAGAGGACACTATGATGCCACCCTCTTTGTCCCAGGGCCACAGGGCATAGAGGAGAGACTACCATGACACAACGCCACCACCTTCTCTGGTCTCCTGGGTAAAGAGTTTGTTGGCTCACGCTGGCCTCTCCCTTCCTCTTAAAGCCCACTCCTGCCCTTTGTCAGGAAGCCTCCCCGAGTTCTCCAGCCAGGCGGTGGCAGCCCTGTGACCACAGCCCTGGCCTGTGCACTCTCAGCTAAAGCTTGCTGCCCCCACCCTGGTCTCCACCAAACTCGCAGAGAAACCTACAGGGCAGTCCAGCTGTGCAAATATCTCCCCAATGTGTCTATTCTACGGAAGCAGAGAAGGCTTGACAGCCATTTGTTATTTATTTGTGTATGAGATTCCCATGGCTGCTGTGACAGATTACCATACGCTTAGTGGCTGAAAACAACACAAATATATTCTCTTCTAGTTCTGAAGGTCAGAAGTCTGAATGGGTTTTACCAGCTAAAACCAAGGTTACAGGCAAGGCTGTGTTCCTTCTGGAGATTCTAAAGGGGAATCCAGGTGTTCCCTCTTCTGGCTTGTAGAGGCCTGATATGGTTTGGGTGTGTGTCCCCTCCAAATCTCAGGTTGAAATGTGATCCACAGTGTTGGAGGTGGGCCCTGCACTGGCTCCCCTTCCCTTCTGCCATGATTGAAAGCTTCCTGAGGCCTCCCCAGAAGCAGATGCTGGCACCACACTTCCTGAACAGCCTGCAGAACCATGAGCCAATTAAACTTCTTTTCTTTATAAATTACCCAGCCTCAGGTATTTCTTTAGAGCAATGCAAAAACAGCCTAACACAAGGCCCCTGCGTTCCTTGGCTCCTGGCCCCATCCTGCAGCAGCACCGCTCTCAACTCTGCTTCCATGATCACATCTCCTCTCTCCCTCTCTCTCTGACCCTCCTGCCTCCTTCTTAGAAGGAGGCTTGTAATTAGTTGGGTCCACTTGGATAATCCAAGATAATCTCCTTATCTCAAGATTCTTCACTTAATCACATCTGCCAAGTCCCTTTTACCAAGGAAGAGGACATATTCACCCGTTTGGGGGATTAGGATGTGGACATCTTGCAGGGGGAGGCATTGTCCAGCCTATAACGGTTCTGAAGACCTGCTTCATGTTAGGGGCTGGCAGGACAAAGATGCACACACTCCACTCAGGGTTCCACTCAGAGGCGGGCTCAGAGGGCATTTGTGAAGCCCCTGGGAGTCCAGACCCCAGGACTGTGAGTTCTGCCCAGGAGGGCACAGACAGGGCCCAAAGAGGCTGTTCTGGGCGTGGTCACAGTCATTCTCTGCAGAAAGGACTGTGTGGACAAAGGCAGAGCAAGGGGAAAGGGCATGGCCTATGGGCGAACCCGGAAGACACCTGGGTGCAGCTGTGGCCCAGCTCCTTCAAGGAAGGCCAGGAGAGATGGGGGCAGGGCACAGAGCAGTGCTTCTGCCCAAGGGCAAAGAGCCCTGGTGGAGAGATGGACCGGGTGCGAGAAATGTCTTCAGGTTGCAGGGCCGGAGCAGGACAGGGGCACTGGAGGTAGGGTAGACAGTGGTCGTGGCAATTAACAAGGAGAATGTGTGCAAAGGAGGCAAACATGGGAAGGCCCAAGTGTGACAGATATTCAGGGCCAGGAGTGATGGGACACGGCAGGCAAGGGAAGGGGCACATGAACAGTGCTATCTGAAGGTTCAGGTTCCTCCACCACCAGATTGGCAGGTCACCTCCGAGCCCCCTCCCCACCTGCCGCCCCAGTTCTCAGCTGGAAGGGCTCAGAACACTGCTTTTAAGTATGTCATACCATAGAGGATTAAAAATAGTTTTAAAAAGGAGAGGGATATAAATACCGCAAAGGCTCCTGGCTGCATGGAGAACCCCCTAGGAGAGGAAAGCAGGGGTGGGGCGTGCCTCCACCATCGGAGCCCTGGGGTCCTTGCAGTTAGAACCGGAGGTCTGCAGCTCTGCAGGAGCTGAAAGTAGTTCTGGTCAACACCAAAATGACCCCAGGGCTTCTGTAAATTCCCCAAATCCTAATGACCCCAGGGCTTCTGTAAATTCCCCAAATCCTCCTTGCTTTTTCTGTGCTTTGGGGACACTGGACCACAATCTCCAAGAAGCAGTAGAACACAAGGGAACCAAATAAAAAGAGGAACAGAAATAAAAGGTGAAGGTCAACTGCATGGGCCCATCTGGGACGCACCATCCTGCATTCCCTGACCCAACCCTGGCTTCCGTCCCGCTGAGGAGCTTGCTGGGACTCTCCCTGACCCCATGACCCCCCAAAACAAGCTCCCCTACCCAGTGGGTTTATGGGACATATTCTCCTCTGTGCCCCATCTTCTGCCACCTTCTTCATCCCAGGGATACAGAACATACAGGCAACCACTGTGACATGACATCACCACGTTCTCTGGCCTCCTGGGTAGACAGTCTGTGACTCACGCGGGCCTCTTCCTTCCCCTGAGTCCCACTCTCCTGCCTTCTGTCAGGAAGCCTCCCCGGGGTTCTGTGGTCAGGTGGTGGCAGCCCCGTGACCAGAGCCCTGGTCTGTACACTCTCAGCTCAGGCCTGTTGCCACTATCCTGTTCTCCACCAAACTTACAGAGAAACCTACAGGGCCGTCCAGCTGTGCAAATATCCCCCTCAAGGCTGGACTGGGCCTCCCTCTCCACCCTACACTCCTGCAGGACCCCACAGTTCCTACACGCTGATCTCAACCTCACCACACCCCTGTCCTCTCTGTACTGAGAACTCCTAGCGTGTCCCATTCACCCATCCCTCCATCCCAAGCTCCCAGAATTTCAGGAGGACTCGACAACTGTTATTTGATCAAAGGACCAGGCTTTGAGTGGGTAAGCCCATTTCTAAAGCAGGTTCAAAATGTACCCCAGGCAGAAAGGCACCCTTTGGAGAAGGTTGGGCTGTCACACATACAACAAGCATTCCCTGCTGTCATCACCAGATCACGTGCCCTGGGTCTAGGTTTAGAAAATACAGTTCCTAACTTCCTACAGGAAGTCTTCCAGATTGCCGTATTCTGCATAGCAGCCTGATCCTTGCTGACAAGGACACCTTTCCTACTCTGGCCTCACCCCACCAACCTGATTCCAGCCTCCTAGGCCACTATATTCACATCTTGCTGCTGGAAAGAAGAGTGATCCCTTGTACCACAGATGTTGGGGTTTTCTTCTGGATAGAATCACACGTGGGATAACAATGACCAGGCAAGTGTGGGAGGCACGTGGCCGCGGTTCCAAGACAACGCCTGAGTTCTGGGATGTGGGGGCATCTTGACGGTTTTCATCCTGGGCTGCTGTTACAAGGCAGAGCAGCTGACTTAAGGAAAAACATCTCTGACACACACACACACAGATACACACACAAAATACACATACACGGCCTGGCGCAGTGACACACCTGTAATCCCAGTACTTTGGGAGGCCGAGGCAGGTGGATCACCTGAGGTCAGGAGTTCGAGACCAGCCTGGCCGACATGGTGAAACCCCGTCTCTACTAATAATACAAAAATTAGCCGGGCATGGTGGCGCATGCCTGTAATCCCAGCTACTCAAGATGCTGAAGCAGAAGAATTGCTTGAACCCAAGAGGCGGAGGTTGCAGTGAGTCAAGGTCGTGCCATTGCACTCCAGCCTGGGTGACAAGAGTAAAACTCTGTCTCAAAAATAAAAATAAAAATAAAAAACACACATACACATACCCCTTTTCTTTTGCTGAGAGCATTTTACTAACACTTTCTCCATTTCTATCTTCCTCTTTTTCTACACTGGGCTGGATGATACATAGTTTTGGTTTTGTGGGTACTTCTTTGCCTCAACTACTCAGCTGTTCCCTTGTCCTGCAAAAGCAGCCATAGGCAATATGCAAATAAATGGGTGTGGCTATGTGCCAATAAAACTTTATTCACAAAAAGAGGCTGCGGGCCAGATTTGGCCCGTGGGCCATGATTTGCAAATCCCTACTCTGATAGAAAGAAAGTAGGAAAAGAAGACCTAGAAAGAAAGAAAAAGTTCAAGGTTTTTTGATGCTGCACTTATGATTTCTGATGCTGCCTCTAATTCCTTCTGTGACTAACACAATCTACCACTGTTTAAACAAAAAAAAAAAGAGGCACGGGGAAAGAAAAAAAAATTTACAAAAAGGTTTCCATGGGAATGGGGAGTTCACTTTTAATGGTTCAATCACAGAAAAGACAATTACTTTATTTTTCTCTCTTCCCCTTAGACATAGGGCAGATGTGATCTATGGCTTGTTGGGGAGAGGGACTTTGTCCAGAGCCTCAGCTATTCCAGTGAAAAATTAAATGCCAGAGTGTTCCACAGGTCAGGGAGGGCAGTTGATGAAATCTGGGCCTCTTGGGCAAACGGTTGCTTCCCCAGAGCTGTCGATCTGGTAAGACAGCCGCCTCTCTCACGAGGCTGCAGGGCCAGCAGGCAGCTCTGGACTGCTCTGATGCAAAGTCGTGGCTGCTGACACGTGATTCAGTGGCGAAACCTCTTCCTCGGTCTCCTGCCAACTGGACTGAGGGCTTCTCTCTCCCTGCTGAAAAGCCATTTGCGAGATGGGCTTCTGTTTGACCTGGCCCCTGAACACTCTTGTTCCTTGGTACAAACATGCATGGGTGGAGTCCGGAGCCCCTTGTTTGTCCTGATTGCCGGCTGGCCACTAAACCTCCCTAGGTAACTTCAACTTGACAGCCAAGGACAAGCCAAGAATGGACATCATTTACCATGTGTACTTGTATAGCAAAGCTTATGAAATGCAGCATTTTCTACCCGGGACACTTGGTGGAAGTGAATCTCCAGCACTCCACAGTGAAAAGAATCTAGGATGCAGCCAGCAGTGCTTAGCAGAGCCCAGAGTCACACACCAGCCATCACTCATGCATGCCAGGGGATGGAATGCAGATGGCTTTAGGTGGGCACCTGCCCAGGCCTGCCACTCCTTGACCACCTTCCCAGGGGTAGATTTGAGCCCCAGATAAACCAACCCTCTCATTTTGCAAATGAGGAAACTAAGGAACAGCAAGGGAGAGAGATTTTCCAGAATCTCACAACAAGTTCGCGACAAAGCCAGGACCCGGGCTCAGGCCTTCAGCCTCTGAGTCCTGGCTGTGGCTTCCTCAGCTGCACAATGCTCCACCTGGAAAGGCCCCTCGGGAAAAATCCACACCATGAGATAGGGATGGAGCCGGCACTAGAACACGGCCTTTTGCCTGTAATCAGGAATGAACTCAAAGCCCGTGGCCTGACCCCAGCCACGGCCAGAAAGACACTTTCTACATGATGATTCATCCCTTAGAACCAAGCACACAGCCCCAGGGGTAGTGCCCTGGCAGGCAGTTCCTTGACAGGAAACCTGTGCATTTGGTTTTCTTTGAGTTTTTATATAGAAACCTTCAGTGCACTTGCTGTGCCCTCTAAGAGCTGGCGGAGGTGGGAACGGGAACAGTCCCCACTTGGCTCCATCCCTTCTCTGGCTGCTGGATAACAGTGACCACGGCGGCATCCCATCCGACCGCTGCATGCTCCACTGCTGTGTGAAAGGAAGGTCTAGAGATAGGGAGGTAAAGATGGGGCGATAAGGAACTGGAGGGGCAGGCTGTGGGGGCAGGAAGTACTGGGGAGTTATGGGAGAGAAGGTTGGCGTGGCATCCTGAGCCAGGCCACAGGTGACCTTGAACAGCAGGTCAAGGGGCTTGGACTTCATCCTGTAAGCCAGTGCAACCCAGCCTTTTTCTCATGGTGACATGGGACCATGACACTGTTTGTCCTGGGGTGGACCAAAGAGCTGTGTTGCCCTTAGCTCACGGGGTTGGGAAGCTCTGCTGTAGGTCACAAAACCTACTGGTGGCTCAGCAACAACATGCTGGAGAGGCCAGGTGGTGGGTGGAAAGCAGTAAAGAAGTCAGTCACTGCGGAGTCCAAGCTCGCATGAGGAACACCTGCGCCTGGGCCTGAGCCAGTGGAACAAAAGGAGAAAGTGGGCCACACGGGCCGGGGCTGATCCTTCTGAAAACGCGGGCCCTGCCCTGCCTCTGAGCCTGCCTTGAGGGGATTCCAATAATTTCTCTCCCTTCTGCACTGTGCAACCCAGAACCTACGCAGTCAAGTTTCTGCTTGGCCTTCGAAGTCCAGGTCAAGAATTACAGCATCAAACCCCAAAAGTACGAGAACGACAGCGGATGGCCCAAAGCAGAACTGACCTCTGCACTGCTAGAATCAGAAAATTCATGCTCCAGTCTGGCTGGGTGCCCAGGACGGTTTCACGCTCCTGAGAGGCAAAGACTAGAACCAGCTTTCATTCCCCAATGTCTGCAAGATGCTACGTGCTCGACACACATGTGCTAAACTGCTCAGAGAAGGGCTGTGGGTTTCTCGGGTGGTGGAGGCTTCCCACATGAATGGAGTCTTCTTTAAATCCTGGCCTGACACCCCTTTTTGTCCAACAGTACAGTGATCCCCAGAACTGGTGGAATACTGAGCTGGACCCCGAGGTTCAGGCAAACAGGGAGAGGGGGCAGCCGGAGTAGCTTGTCTTTGGAAGGACACCGGAGCCCTTGTAGCCAACAGCCAGGCAGGGAATTAACACACAGACCTATTAACTCACCACCTCTAACGTCAATTCTAGAAAATATGTCCCTGCCTTCCCACATGGCTCCAAGGAAGCGGGGACCACCTGACAGAGGCTGCCAGCATCCTGCAATTCTATCTTCTCCTCTCCAAAAAGGTCAACAGCTTGGACCACCCCCGTTTCCTTGCAAGGGACCCTGTGAGGGTGGCACAGGCAGTCTGCCCAGAGGGACATGTCCATGCTCTGCCAGAGGGCTCCTCCTTGACAAAGGTCTTTTTGAGCTACGCATGTGAACATATCCATGAGAACTGCATCTGCTCAGACGCAGGAAGGTGAGTGGCAGGCCTCTTGGGAGGGGCCACCACTCTGCCCAGCTCACCCTGACCTCCAAAGACAGGTCTGGAAATCTTCATTCCAATGTTTTTTGGGGGAGGATCTATGACATCACAATCATATTGCATGGATTTCAGAATCCCACTGTTCAGCGTGAGAGATAAAAGCCTCGGATGAGCAAGTGAGCAGAGGCCAAGATACATCTAAGTCAACTTAAACATATGGATATATGGAAAGATACAGCTCTATTATGAAACTATTCTTCCCTGAAAGGCAATATCCCAGAGGCTGTAACCTCAGGGCTACCCCTCATTAATGACCCCAGGATCACCCCATCCCAGGGCCCCAAGGGAGTCAAAGCTTTCTGAAAAGAATCAGGAATGCCTGACCCTGACAGCAGCTGCTGCCTGCAGACGGAGGCCGGGAATCCTTCTCAATCCCTATGATTACAGATCCATAAGATCCCACAGTAGCCCTCCTTCCATCGCCACGACAACTGCGACTACCTGTGCTGTAAGCAGGCACACAGCTTCAATGGCAGCCCCTCTGCCTGGACTCCTCCTGCCCCCCTTAACTTGACTATCCCCTGCACTGAGTTCAGAAGAACAAGGCCCCTGCTGGTGGCCCCCAAAGCCAATCATCCAGGCACAACTGGGGCCAGCTGACATCCGACAGCCAGTTATGGCAGATGCTCTAAGCTCGGCGTGGAGCACCTTCTGGACTGGGCCCTTTGGCTGAGACTTCCTGAGTACCACAGGAGCAAGGAGAGAAAACGCCTATTAAGCATTCGGTCAAGAGACTAACCAAGGGAAAAATCAAGAGAAGACAGATGCCTGCCCCCACTCCATTCCCAGCCTCTTCTCAGCAATGCTAAGCAAAGCACAAAGTCCGACACGGTAACTCTACAGTGCTAATGCCCCCCAAAGACACAGACAGCTTCATTCATTCATAATAGCCCCAAAATGCACACAACCCAAAGGACCCTCAACAGGTGAATGGATCATCAAGCGGTGGTGCATCCATACCATGGAATAGCACTCAGCAAGAAAAGGAGGTCCAGACACAGGCGAGAGCACAGAAGAATAACACCAGCACAATACTGAAAAAAAAAAAAAAAAAAAAAAAGGCCGGAGTACACACTGTATGATCCAATTGTATATCAGGTTCTAGTGGCAAAACTAATGTTCAGTAATGAAGATCAAGCTAGTTCCCTTGGTGGTCAGGGGCAGTGTTATTGGCTGTGAAAGAAGATGAAACCATCATCTAGGTTACTGGAAATCTACACCTTGATCTGGGTGGTTGTTACATAGATGTACCCAAACATAAAGCTTTCTTGAACTTAAGAATAAGTGCACATTTAAACATGTACATAAATTTAAAAGTTTATTTTTTTAATGGCAAAGCCTGTTGATGCTTAAATTGTAACTGACATTTGCCTAAAAGTGAGGACAGTTCACTGGGAGCTGAGGGAGAGGAGCCTACTCAGTGAACTCCTACCCAACCTCCAGGACCCATCTCAAATTGTCCCTAGTCTGTGAAACCTTCTCCCACTGTTCTGGTTGTAACCTAATGCTCATATTGCGGGGCATCTCTTCACAACAGTCAATCTTCTCTAAACCAGGAGCTAATCCTAGAGGAATGCAGGAACTTGTTACACCAAGCATTGGTTAGTTAGTATGTGCTTATTAAACACTCAATGATTGCCTAAGAAAGACAGGTACACACACACCCTGACAGTCCAAACAAGACCGCATCTCAGTAGACACTAATGCCCACCCCCAAAGAGGATGTCAGTTCTTCTCAGGCAACAGGATCCAGGCACTTGGCTTATTATCAAAAGAGATCACTTTCAACAACCCAGCCCAAGCCCCCTCCTCTAACACAAATCACAGCCAGAAGAGATCAGACAGGCACAGAGCAAACTCAGTTTCCAGTGTCCACCCCAGGAGGTTCCTCACTCCTTTTGAGGTCACCTCTGCCAGCACAGTCCTTGCCCAACCTAGGGACGGGACAGATCCACCTAGGCTCCCAGGAAACATTTAATCAGGTGTAATGTTTAAACTTGACTGCTTGGCCATCCCCCAGCAGCTGGGGCTCCCTGCCCTCCAACAGTAAAGTCGCTGCCCTCGCTGGGGGAGGGCACCCACAGCCCCATCGCCTCTCTGCCCAGGCCTCCCAGCTCCTAGCCACTCCTAATCTTGAACTCTCTAGAAACCCAAGCCTGCAGGGGAAGCAGCTACAGAAACTTCACCTGCACGGGTCAATGTGGGTGAAGAAGGGCCAGAAGTGGTGTTTTGTCTAGTTCTGCAAAGTTCACACATGAAAAAAAAAAAAAAAAAAAGAAGTTGTGGGGGGGAGATTATGGGTGACTTTTTTCCTTCAAATATTTGTGTGCTTTCTAAGTTTCCACATTGAATAAATTATTTTGAAAGAGAAACACACTTCATGTGTGGCACCGCCACCCCCAGCCGCTCTCCACCACTGGAGTTTCTTTTTCACCTCTTCTCAGCTACCTCCCAGGTAGACGCCTTGGTCCCAAAGTCCTGTGCCCAGGCGGGGTCGGAGTTGGGGGTGGGGGGGCTCTTGCCCTCTCCCCATTTGGAGTCCTGATCCTGCAGGGGAGAGGCAGCTCCCTAAGCAAAGAGGCCGCTGGAGTTGGGTGCTTGACTGACCCCGCCGATCCGATCCGCACCCCTGGCACCCTCTCCCCAAATCACCCCCCTGAAGCACCGCCCACCATTCAATTCCCCTTGCCTCGAAGGTACTTAGGAAGTGCGCGAACTCTCTCACACACACACACACACACACACACACACACACACACACACACACACACAGAGTCGCACTGTCTCCTCCCCTCCCTGACCTGGGCCACCGCCCCCAACAGCCCACGTACAAACTTCTCCAAACTCGCAGCGGTGGCTGGAGGGGGTGGTGACGTCCCCCTAATGAAAATGAGAGCCCTCTCCCCTCAACGCACACACGTGTGGCGCCCCACCCCCTGGGCAACTGTAAATCTGGCCGGAGCTGGCCGCCCTGGGGCTTGGGGGCGGGCGTCCAACCCCAGCCTCTCACCCCAAGGCAAGTGACAGCAACAACTAGCGGCCGGCGAGCGGGGGCGGCGCGGGGGAGTTGCCAAGTGTCTGAGCTGCGCCCCGGGCTCCCCGAGCGCCCGGCCGGGCGATCCCGGGGCGAGCCTGGGCTGCGTTACCTTGCAGGTTCTGCACTCGGATGTCGCTGATCTGCCCGATGAGCTCCTCGCGTTGGAACCAGTCCCACTCGTGTGCAGCCATGAAGCGCGGGCGGGAGGGCCCGGGCCAGCGCGGCGCGGGCGGCGGGCGCGGAGAGCCTGGCGGGCGGGCGCGCGAGCGGCACGCACCCGGCGAGGGCGCCGCGGAGCTGGAGCCGCGGCGGGCGCGGGCGGGGCGCGGGCGGGGCGGGCGGCGCGGGCGGGGCCGCCCCCGCCGCGGGCTGGCAGCGAGCGAGCGCGGGGCGGCGGGTGCGGGGCGCCGGGCTCGCGCTCACTCCCCCGTGCGGGGGCGGGGACCCCGGGGGGCGAGGGGCGGGGCGGGGCGGGGCAGGGGCGGGAGGCTGGGTCAGGCCAGTTTGTTTTTTTTTCTTTCCGGGGTGTTTGTTGGTTGGATTGTTTGGTTACAAACCGGCGGTGATGAGGCGGGTCCCGGCCCCCAGATTGTGATGTCTCAGGAGGCGGTGGGCCAGGTGACGCAACTGGAGGTGGGCCCGCGGCTCTCAGTACCTGGTCTAGGAGGCAACCCCTCCCTCCTGTCCGGAATAAGACGCCCCGTCCGCGGGTTCCGTGTCCCCTGCCCACTCTTGAGAGGCAACCCCCACTTGGAGGGACCAGGACCCGAGTCCTACCCATCCCCGAATCCTAGGAGCCCTACGGGGAGCGTCGAGGGCCTGGGTCGGGGGTTATACTAGTGTAGAGGTAAAGTTGTGGGAGTCTCCAAAGTGGGGGGCTGTGGGGGAAGGGCCTTCTTCGTTGGTTTAGATACCAGGAGCCTTTTCCGGTCCAGTGATGTGACTCCAGCTTCTAGGAAAGAGCAAGAAGCAGGCCAGCTCCTAAGAGCTGGGGTACGCTGTGGGGTCTCCGGCCACTGAGTCTCCAAGTGGCCGTCTCTGGGGTCACTTGAAATTACTGAAAATGCCAGGACAGAACTTCCTGTGGAAATTACTGAAATTACTGAAAATGCCAGGACAGGCCTTCCGTTCCCCTCCTTCCCCACCTCCACTGTTGAACTCTAGAGAATTCCAGGATCTTATCTTGTTTGGGGCCCACCATGTGGTTTACACTCCTTAAAAGTGAGACCCTCCAGTTACCGAATTTGCCCAGGGCTGAGGAATTACTTAGGAGCAGGAAGTCCCAGCCCCCTGCTCCCAGCTCAGCGCTTGGTCCCCTTCTGTGACAACTAAGGCCACAAAGACAATGGCTTTAAATATTCAGTGTTCCAAGAGGGGGGAAAAATGGACAGGGCTCACTGGGCGTTGAAACACATGGGCCTAGGTGCATCACTGCTCTGTTCACAGCAATGAATCTGGGAAACCCCGCTGCTCACTAATTACCCAGTAGCTATGGAGGTCCCCGTGAAGGACAGACCTGTGCCCTTGAGGCAGGGCCCTGAAGGAGGGTGAGTCTACCCTGAAGTCACCCATGGGGGCAGGGGCTTCGGGTAGCCATTAAACAAGGGAAGGAGATTTCTAAAGTGGACTCTAGAAAGGAGAAAGTCAGTTTGGGTTAAGGAACTGTGAATGGGGGTGGAGAGCAGCACAGGTCTCTAAAGGCTGGCCTTGGAGCTGAGCCCAGAAGGAGGAGAGGAACCACCACTGGGACAGCAGTTTGGGCGGGGGAAGGTGGCATCTGTGGAGACAGAAGTGGAGGCCCCATCAGGGGCTCCTGGGTGCTTGGGCTTCAGGCAGAAACTTCCTCCCCGCTGCCTTGATTCTTAATCTTGTGGTCATTTCACACTCCAGGGAGCAGGATCTCTTTCTGCGTGGTGTGGAGCCAGTATGGTAGTAGCAGCCAGGCTAATTTTGCCCCATCTGCTAGCCGTCTCCCTGTTTTTACACTTCAATTTATTTTCCATAATTGCTGTGGGGTGAAGTTGTGCTGAAAACCATTTTCTTTACAAAGCAAAGAGCTAAGAGAATCGGCGTTGTTCTCCATCATGAGGCAGGTCACAGGGAATCTGTCTTTAAGCGACGTGCCCTGTGGATGTTAGCTACGGGGATGGGCCATTTTTCATGATACAAAGATGACTGATCTTGGGAATGGACAGCCACGTCATTTAGGGAACATTACCCAGGCAGCAACAGCTCCCTGGCAGGGACAGACTATGATCGCCATTGACTGAGCACCAACTCAGAGACGACTTTCAGCCTAAAGAACTTCTTTGCTTTGCAGTAAGGTGGAAAGAATTTTAGGTGTTTTTCAAAAAGCAATAGAAGCCAGTATTGAGCATGAGGCTGGCCTCTAAAAGGTACTTGAATATTCATTGAACTCGTGTGTCAATATCACCCCTGTCTCCTACAGTGTCTCTGGGCTCCTCAGTGGGTCACAAAAGTCATCTGTGATTGATCTGTGCCCCTCAATCCTGGCTGTACACTTTTTGAGCCAGCAGTGCTGAGCTGCCGCAGGTCCTGGCCACATCCAGTCACTTCCAGACCTTTGCTCAACTGTCCCCTTTGAAACGCCCTTCCCCTGCTCCCTGCACTTCCCCTTTACCTAGCTTACTCCTGCCTAATGATGTGCACCTCAGAGACTTCAACACCACTAGGCCCAGCCGGGTGCCTGTCTTGTACAATTCCCATAATATTAGGTACAATCACATAATATTCCATGAACTCTGCAATTCTGTTTCCCCATAATTGTGTTACTATAATTATGTTTACTTGAAGGTTTTCACCAATAAATTGTGAAGTACATGAAAACAAGGACTGCTCTGTGTCTGGCACAGGGAGAGGTCTCAACATTAAATGGGTGGATGAATGAATGACTCTCACTATGGGCCTGAACCCAGAAAGCAGAGGACCAAAGTGAAAACACAATTGACCTTCATGTCCAAGGCCCCAGTACGCTCCTGGAAAGGTGATAAAGAAGAAGTTTGCTTATGTGCAGTAGGCAAAGCATCTGCTTTTGGGAACCAGGTACATAACAATCTATGATATGTCCCTTCCTCTGGGTGTGTACAGCCTCCTGGATCTGGAGTTCTGGCTGGGAAAGAAGGGTGTGTGACTTTCAGAAGGAATTAGGTATTTGGCATATTTCATGAATCAACAGTCCTCTTTTTCTTTTGCACTTTTTTTGGGGGAAGGAGAAGTATTCTGCCTGAAGGCTTGGCTTCCTGGGAGTTTCCAGAAACTGGAGATTATAGAAGTTGACCAATCCTGCTAGAATCCTTGTCATTGTTTAAAACTGATTTCTGCTGAGGGAAGGGACTTGAAGTCAGAGAATTGTAGAGAATCCCCGAAATGAACCTTAAAGATCACTAAGTCTAACATCTCTTCCCATGTAAGGGCTTCTAAAACATGGTCCAGACAGGTCCAGATTCCCTGCAACCTGTCTCATGATGGATGGCCAAATGGTCTTCCTGCCTCTGCTTATGGGAACTGATTAATTCTGGCAGGAAACCCAGGTAGAGGTTTGCATCTCCTCATCCCAGACCCACTTTGAGGAAGAATAGGACAGTGAAGATGGCCCCAGTGCACCCTCCCAGCCACTTCCAGGAGGGGAGTGTGTTGGGGGCTTTGGCAAGGGGGATGCTGCCTTCTCTGGTCACGGCCTCAAGCCCTCACATATGCGCAACCCTTTAGGGTCTGGACAGCCCTTAGCTAGTGTTCATTTGGTCTTTGCAGTGACTTCATGAGGCCAAGGAGGCAGGGATCAGTTTTAGGTGGGGCTTAAAGCTACTAAGTAACCCGCCCAAGATCACAAAACAAGGCAAAATCAGTCTTTGTCCTGTAGCTCTTACTGCCTACCCGCATCTCTCCCAAATATGACTGCATAAAGGTTCCTGCTGTGGGCCAGACTGATGCTTAGCAAGTGGTATTAGTCATATGTTTATGTTGTGTTTTTTTAACGTCTTAACTCCTTCGAATCAGAATGCTCACCAGCATATAAAAATCTCTAGAAATTTCAAATTAATCCGATTAAGTGATTATAGTGGATCCTAGCTAGACTGACCAATGATTATCCTTCAAATGGACCAAAAACATCTCCTGGGCAGGGGGCTTGCATTATGATGTCACCAGGCTGCACTATATCATAAAGATCCCCTGGAATCATTGGTCACCTAGGGTCTGGCCCCGTGCTAGCACCCAACTGTGAACAAGACCCAGAATCCACCTGTGAGGAGGGAGTCCAGCTCTCTACAGTGTAGCCTGGCTCTGCAGTTTAGCCCTTATGGAAAGGACATCAAGGAGCCTTTGGAGGACTTAAACAGGAATCAGATTGTCCCTTTGGTTGTGGTGTGGAGAAGTGATCAGAGGAGTGAGGCAGGCTGTCAGGTGGCCCTGCTGGCCTTGGTGATATGGGTGTCAGGCAGTGGCAGCCTTTGCCAGAGGGGGTGGTCATGAAGATGGATTCTCTAGCTCTTCAGACAGTGGAATCAGCAGTACCTGGCGGCTGGCTGAGGAATTTGGCAACGCCCTGTCCATACGCTTTTGCTTCTAGGACTTCTGTATGTCTGTTACACCCACTATACTGCACACTCCTCAAGAATGCCTTGCAAGCAGACCTGTCTAATTCATCTGTGCAACGCCAGAGCCCAGTACCGTGCTGAGCACATAGTAGGAGCTCAGTAAATGTTAGTTGCATACATGAATAAACAAATATTTAAACTTCACCAAGCAGTAACTCCTAATGCTCATTGAGTGCCAAGCTCCTCAAGAGAGCCAGGGTCTCATCTGTGTCTTGGGAGTGCTGGCCGTCAGCCTGTCTGCCGAAGTTTTCCTGCTAAACTTTTCTCACCCATTGCCACCTACCTCCAGGAATCCTGTGGGATATAATGCAAAGGCTGGTAGCAGAGAGAGTGCTGAGACGTAGAAAGAATCCAGGCTCGGCCGGGTGCGGTGGCTCATGCCTGTAATCCCAGCACTTTGGGAGGCTGAGGCGGGCAGATCACGAGGTCAAGAGATGGAGACCAGGCTGGCCAACATGGTGAAACCCTGTCTCTACTAAAAATAAAAAAATTAGCTGAATGTGGTCGCGCCTGTAGTCCCAGCTACTTGGGAGGCTGAGGCAGGAGAATCACTTGAACCTGGGAGGCAGAGGTTGCAGTGAGCCGAGATTGCGCCACTGCACTCCAGCCTGGCGACAGAGCGAAGACTGTCTCAAAAGAGAAGAGAAGAGACAAAAGAGAAGAGAAGAGAAAGAGAAAGAGAAACAGAAAGAAAGAGAAAGAGAAAGAATCCAGGCTCAGGCAAAAGGATAGTGGGTGTGGCGCAGTAGACAGCAGACAGAAGTGGCTACTCACAAGCTGTGTGACCTTGGGCAAGTTCCTGATTTCTTCTGGCCTCTGTGCTCTCGTCTGTAAAATGGGGCCCAGTGTCCCTACCTGGAAGGATTGTGTGAGATCAAAGATGTGCATACAGAGAAGAGATGTTTCAGTGAGGCTCTTTGGTAAGATTCAGATCATTTCCATGGTACAGAGTGAACAACATTCAGAAGAAAAACTTCCCCTGAACTTGGGAGATTACCTATAAGTAAAAGATGAATATAGTCTCTGAGATTTTATTAATTTTTTGGGTGTGTGTAGGTGTTGGTGGGTGGTTAAAAAAATCCTGCTTCCCTAAGTAGACAGCACCGGATGCCCCAATTTCCACAAATAAAACCCTTCATTTCTCCCAGGTTTGAACAGTCAAAGGCTGCTTCCCTAGAAACAGGTTTGCTAATTTTTTTTTTTTTTTTGCAGACATTAGAACACTATTTAAAGAGTATACATCTCCCAGTGAAGCAAATGATAAACTTTCCCACCTACAAAGTGTGAGATATTGGCAATGTAAAGATGTGAAGAGAGATAGGATACTATGGAGGGAGAGAAAGCACTGTATATGAGGTATTTGCAACAGCATTGCAGATTTTATATATATATATATATACATGTAATTTATATATATATATATATACATGTAATTTTTTAACATTTGGAATCAAAAGCAAACTTTATTGCTGATAGTCCCAGGAAGCTCACGCCTATAATCCCAGCACTTTGGGAGGCCAAGGAGGGTGGATCACCTGAAGTCAGGAGTTTGAGACCAGCCTGGCCAACATGGCAAAACCTCATCTCTACTAAAAATACAAAAATTAGGCAGGCATGGTGGTGAACACCTGTAATCCTGGCTACTCGGAAGGCTGAGGCAGGAGAATTGCTTGAGCCCAGAAGGCAGAAGTTGCAGAGAGCCAAGATCATGCCACTGCACTCCAGCCTGGGTGACAGAGCAAGACTCCATCTCTAAATAAATAAATAGTAAAGTGTGGCACAGATAAAATCCTTGAGCCAGCGCTTCGAGCTGACATTCCTTGCATGGACAACTCAATTACAACAAATTTGTTGTGCATCTATTAACTTACTGTGCGGCTGACATTGACCAAGAACTCACTGTTTTCCAAGGATTGAGTCAAGCGCTTTGTATGTATTATCTCATTTAATGCTCTCAACAACTCTTCCAAGGAGGTACTGTTATCATCCTAATTTTATTGATGAGGAAACTAAGGACAAAAAAGTTTAATAATGTCCCAAAGGTCACATAAGTCATTAGGTTAGCCAAGAAGGAACTGGAGTCCAGATGTTTTGCAGAAACCAAGTCTGATCTTTCTGCTCTGCAGCAGCAGCCTTTGAGGAGAATAGTTCGAGTTAGAAAGTCACTAAGAAATACTTTCAGTCAATTGTTGGTCTTAGGTAAACAAGAACGCAAGGGGCAAGTTTTCCCTGTTAGGCCAGGAGCCAAAAGTCTCTCCATTGCCCTCTGCAGAAAGGTTTCTTCTGTGCGAAATGCTGGGGGCATTTCTGCCTCTGACCCCTGAGCATCCCAAACACTGTGGCTATGCTGGAAAAGTATGTATGTTTCCTGCTGTTCAAATTGATTTCAACGTGTAAATTCTAAAACAAAGCAAAAAAGAAAAGAAAAGAAAAGCCTTTATCCAACCCAGCAAAAAGTCCAAATCCATCCTTGGTAGCCAATGTCATCCCAAGAGGACTCCACCAACCCTTCCCTTCCCACAGGGGCATGTTGCTCCTCACATGAAACAGGAGAATCTCATTTCTCCTCCCTTGAAACTGGGCTGTGATGCAAGACAGGTGAGCCCCAGAATTGGGGCTTAGCTCGGGAGGGTTCTTGGCTTCATCTGGGAAAGAATACAAGGGTGAGCTGGTGGTGGTAAACAGAAACTTTTACTGAAGCAGCAGCGTACAACAGCAGCAGCAAAGGCATTGCTCCTTGCAGAGCAGGGCTACCCCATGGGCAGCGTACCCAGAATAGTAGCTCAGAGCAGTTCTGCAGTTGCATTTATACTCACTTTTAATTATATTGCAAATTAAGGGGCAGTTTATGCAGAAATTTCTAGGAAAAGGGTGGTAACCTCTGGATTGCTGGGTCATTGCCATGGAAGGGGGTGGTAACCTTCAGGTGTTGCCATAGCAATGGTAAACTCACATGGCACACTGGTGGGGTGTCTTATGGGGAAGTGCTTCTGTCCCAACCTGTTTCAGCCAGTCCAGTATCTGAGTCCAGTTTGGTCCAGTATCTGAGCCCCACCTTCAGAGTCAAGTCCTGCTTCCTACCTCAGCTGGACTTAATGACTTGCTTGGCTAAGAGAATGTAGTGGATGCAATATTTGGGAGCCCCTGAGGCTGGGTCATAAGAAGCCTTGCAGTGTCTGTCCTAGCCTCTTGGAACACTCGCTCTGGTCACAGGCTTCTTCCATTTAATAAATCTGAGAGTGCCATGCTATGAGGAAGCCCAGTCAGCTGCATATGGGGTGACATATGAAGCCCCCAACTGCTTCAGCCATCTCAGCCCAGGAACTAAGCAGGTAAGTGAAACAACTACCTCAGACAAGGGCTCATCTTCAGCCCAGCTGAGCTTTTGGCCTGGCTACAGCCCCAGCTATCACCTGACTGCAACAGCATGAGAGATTCCATACAACAATTTCCCAGCAGAACTCAGTCAACCCCCAAAATCCTTGGAGAAAATTCGTTACTTAGTTTTAAGCTGCTCAGCTCTGTTATGCAGTACTAGCTAACTAGAGCACGGTCCTTTCCTCTCCATCTCCACGGTGCTCTGGTCCAGGTCATGGTCACCTCTCCCTTAGTTTCCCTCCACCACCACCTGCCTGTTTCCTTGTTCCCTATGGTGGTCCCCAACCTCACTCCCCAGGGTGATCTTAAAATGTCATCGGAGCATGTCACTCCCTGGCCTCCCTCTGCACATCTCATGAAAATCAGCCTCTTTGCCATGTTCACAGTGCTTGAGAAAGTTTGACCCCTCCTCTCATTGGTTCCCCCCTCCTCTTTCAAGCCACCTGTTCCCTTCAGTTCCTCTAAAGAGCTGCTTTATGTGCAAACCATATGACCCAAGAATTTCACTGGTAGTCTGCACTCACCAGAAGTGTACAAATATCAGCCAGGCGTGGTGGCTCATGCCTGTTAATCCCAGCACTTTGGGAGGCCGAGGTGGGTGGATCATTTGAGGTCAGGAGTTCGAGACCAGCCTGGCCAACATGGCAAAACCCCGTCTCTATTAAAAATACAAAAATTAGCTGGGTGTCATGGTGCAGGCCTGTAATCCCAGCTACTTGGGAGGCTGAGGCAGGAGGATCGCTTGAACCTGGGAGGTTGAGGTTGCAGTGAGCCGAGATCACGCCACTGCACTCTAGCCTGGGCGACAGAGCATGACTCCATCTCAAAAAAAGAAAAAAAAAAAGTGTACAAATATATTCCTTGAAATATGTGTTCAGGAGTATTCATGGCAGTGTTATTCTCCATAACCAACACAGCCCAAAGATCCATCAGGAGGAGGATGGATAAATAATGGAATACAATTTATCAAGAGGAGGAGAGAACAACACGAATGAGTCTCACAACCCTAACGTGGGGTGAAAGCAGCCAGATACAAAATAGTGCACAGTGCAGAGTCCTGTTGAAAAAGTGCTCAAAAACACACAATCCATGATGAGAAAAGTCAGGATAGTGGTTAGCCTTGGAGGGAGGTGGGAAATGGGAAGGAGCTTAAGGAGTGCCTCTGCGGTGCTGGTCATGCTTTGTTTCTCATATGGATCTGGTTGTACAAGTGTGTTATTCTCTAGGGGGTAGTTCGCCAATTGTACATTTTCTGGCTGGATGTTCAGTAAAGTGTTTTTTGTTTTTTTTTTTTTTAAAGTGCTGTCCTATCTCCTTCCAAATGACTTTCCTACGCACACCTTCGACATTCTTCCACCTGGAATTTACTGCTTTCTCTTAGTCTTCTTCTGGTTGTTTAGATCTAGCTCAGCCGTCCCCTCCTTGGGGAACCCTTCCTCTGTTGCATCAGTTAGCCTTGGCAGTGGGGCAAACATACCTGCAAGCAAAGCACAGTGGCTCAAAGCAGTCTCATTAATTAGCTCTTGATTCTGTGCTTGGCAGTTTGGATGGTTCTTACGCTGCTGGGGAGGATGATGTGGGCCAGTTTTGAGGAAGCAAGGCATGAAGAAAGAGAATCCCGCTTAAGTGCCCATCTGGAAAGCTTCATTCGTGCTAATCTGATTTAGTGCTTCATGAAATTGTGTTTTATAAATGCATAAACAAAGAATTGATAAGATTTGTTCTATAATCCAAGCCAAACACACATGTCCGTTACTGTGCTGGGAGCTGGGGACAGATTGATGGAGAAGATTAATGCAGGAGGCGGATACGGGTTCATTTGTACATTTTTTATTCCTTTATTTGTGCATTCATTTCACCAACCAACTTTAATGTAGGGCCTACCAAGTGCCAGGCAGCATTCCAAGCCCTGGAATCCAGTGACGAACACGACAGACAAGATTCCTGCCCCCAAGGAGCTGCACCTTATGAAGTCCGGCGATGAAGGAGACAGAAAATAAACAGAGGAAAACATACAACATGCCAGCTGGTGAGAAGTGCTAACAAAAAAAGACACAACTACGTCCGCAGAGTCTGAGATGTATATAGGTATGTAGAGTTCAGTTCTACTGGGGCAGAGGGCAGGAAAACGTTGTAAAAATAAGTACCGTGTTTTGCTTTTAGTAGAAGCCTTGTCAGGGGCTTCATGTGCATTTTTCCTAACCTGTGCCACAAACCATGAGGTAGACATCATTTTCCTACTTTGTTGATGGGGAAACTGATGTTCAGAGAAATTGAGTCACTTGTCCAAGGTCACACAGCAGGGTGAGGGTGGCCTCACACTGGTGTGTCCCAAAGGGCATCCGCCGTCCAGTGTTGTACTGTTGGTAGAGGTGATGAGGCCTGATGAAGCCAGGAAAGATAAGTGGATGTTTACCTGGTGGGCAATGGCCAAGGGAAGTGAAGGGAGCCCGGTGAGCAAAGCTGCTGGGTGTGAAACTGCCTGGTGTGGTCCAGGAGCTCAGTGTAGCCTGGGGCAAGCATGTGAGCTGGAAGGGAAGGGTGGAGGGCCGAATCCAGAGGGAGAGTGGGTTCTTGGTGATGGAGCCACGGCAGGTGCAAGGCTGGGGAGGGACATTTGTAGGCTCCCATTGAAACTCAGCCATCTAGAGCCTGTTTTCCCGTAGGCCTCTAGCTCCTGAGCTGCGGGAAGAAGGCTGTAGGGTGTTCAGAGCACAGGCTCTTCAATCAGACGGCACAGCCTGGGTACGTGGTGGGCTTAGCAATTTGCGCTTGTGAGATACAATGAGATTTCTCAGCAAATTCTGCGTCTCGGCTTTGGCTTCGTCTGTGTTTGAGTCTCCATCTCATGCAGCTAGCTTATCATAGATCAGTACATTCACATTATTTATATGATCGTTTACAAAAACAACAGCCCGGGTTCAAATCCCGGCTCCACCACTTCCTCCCTGTGAGGCCCTGGGGATGCAACACATCCACTTGGTACCTCTTGTAAAATGAAGGTGGCAGTGACTTTTATTATTTATTTATTTATTTTTAGACAGAGTCTCACTCTGTCACTCCGGCTGGAGTACCGTGGTATGATCTCAGCTCACTGCAACCTCCACCTCCCAAGTTCAAGTGATTCTCATGTCTCAGCCTCCTGAGTAGCTGGGATCACAGGCATGTGCTACCACACCCGGCTAATTTTTTGTATTTTTAGTAGCAACAGGGTTTCGCCATGTTGGCTAGGCTGGTCTCGAACTCCTGTCCTTAAGCAATCTGCTCGCCTCAGCCTCCCAAAGTGCTGGGATTACAGGCATGAGCCACCACGCCCAGATAGCAGTGATTTTTCATGAAGTAATACATACATGATGTCGAGAATTTCCTGGCACAGAGTAGGCACGCAGCAAGGACCATGCACTGTCCTTGGGGGCATCTGACCAGACCCTGCAGGACAGTGTCACTCCCAGGCAAGTGCAAGCGTTTTCTGAAGGCAACATCGCTAGTGAAGGCAGGACCCTGGAGAGGGCAGGATCCCCGGTGAAGGCAGGTCCTGAGGTTTCCAGTGAACTCAGTGCCTTCTATTCAGTGGGCAGCTGCTGGCCCAGATGGAGCCGGGGGGATTCTTGAGCTTGGTCCACAAAGAGAGGAGGATACTGCATGATATTGGGAGCCAACCACATTTTTTTTTGTACCGCTCATTTCACCAATGAAAAGGCACTGGCAACATCTCCTATGCTGATTAGCCACAGCCTCCGGTGCCAATTTAGCAAAGCCATGATTGACCAGATCCGAGGCTCACTGCCCTGTGGAGCTGCTTCCTAATTATGTTACTTCAAGCACCCGTCCCCAGGATGTACCTACCAGCACCCGTCCCCAGGATGTACCTACCGGCACACTCATGTACATCAAGCAGTGTAGACGGAGGTGCAGTTCTGAAGATAGTCACCGATATGTGGCAAATACCTATTGTGAGATCCATCACCTGCTGGGTGGGTCTGCTCCCTCTACCACTCCCCTCCCTCCTGCGCCTGGATTGAGGAACAGGCCCCTCGCTAATTAGTCTAATCCCCTTCAGTTGGTCACAAGCCCTGTGGAGGTGGGAAGGAGGCAGGGCTGGGAAGGCAGTGAGGAAGGACAGGATGAGACTGCAGGGACAGCAGGAGACTCAGTCTGGAGTTCAGGCTGCCCTAATTTGCTGCGTGGCCTTGGAAGCCGCTTCCCCTTTTGAGAATGGGCTCATCTCTTTTCTAAAGAAGACATTCCGTGGGAGAGATGGTGCCATGGAGGTGTCACCTGGAGGCTGCAGGCCTGCCCTAGGGCCCAGTCATTCTGGAAGAAGACCTTGCGGGCTAGGAGATGGCAGGCTCTGCCTCTGGCCTTTTGGCTGCCTTCTGTCTGCCACTGCCCAGAGGTCAGAATCCTGGGTGCTCTGGCACGGGCATCCACTCTCACCAAGACAGAGAGGATGGAGCCCCTTCCTTCAGGGCCTTGAGGCCTCACCACAGGCATTGCAGTCTGGGGACTATTGAACCAGACTGACTCTGGTCCTAGAGGGTGACCGTGGACATCCAGCCTCCCTGAACCTGAGTTCTCATCAATGGGATGGAAAGATCGATATGCCTGTCCTAGATTTCTCAAAGGGCCGGTGCGGAACTCAGTTGAGAGGCGCATGTGCAGGACAGCTTGGGCAGCAATAGGCGGGGGTGTGGGGAGCTGCCTGAGCCAGGCAGATGCTCAGGAGGAAGGGGTCGAGGGGAAGCTGTTGGGAGTGGAGAGAGACCCTTGAGATGCACATGGAAGGAACCCAGGGCTGAGCCAGCAGAGGAAAGAGGGTGGGAGGGTAGCCAGGTGGAAGGGCAGGAGGAGCCAAGATATGGAGGCTAAAAGCAGCACAGTGGGCTTGGGGGATGCTCAGGGCACACGCTACCCAGAGAGGTTCCAGTTAGTCCTCTGCCTAAGAAGTGACCCCATTGTTCCAGGACTCCTTCCCTCCTTTTGTCCTGCCCTCTTTCCTCCCTTCCTCCCTATTTCTCCCTCTGCCCTCCCTGTCTTCTTTTTCTTTTTTTTTTCCTTCTCTCCTTCCTGCTTCCTTCACCAGTAGTTACTGGTACCCACTATGTAGCAGCCACTGTGCTTGGCGCGGACGGACACACATCAGCCCCCGCCCGCATGGTGGAACAGGGATATGGGAGAGAAAGACAACAAACCACTCAGTGTACAAATAGTCAACTACAGTGGGTAAGTGCCCTGGAGAGAAACTTCAGGGAGTGGTGAGAATATCTAACAGGGAAACTGTTCTCTGTTTGGGGTGTGGGTGGGGCAGGGTGGTAGACTGTTTCCAAAGACATGGCCTCAGTAACTCCTCTCGGCCAAGGTAGGGTTCCTTTCTTCACCTCTTGATTCTGAGCTTGGCCATGACTTGCTCTGGCCAATGGACATTAGCAAACATGGCAGAGGCAGAGGCTTAAAAAGTGCTCGTGCATTCAGACTTTTGCCCTCTTTTGTGGCACTTGGAACTCTGAGACATTGATGGGACATTGATGGGAGGAACCCAAGCTAGCCTCCTCGAGAGGCCACACGGAGGAGAACCAAGCTGCCCCTAGCAACAGGACACTAACCGGCACACACATGAGGCCATCCTAGATTATCTAGCCCAGCCAATGCAGAGGCGTGAGTCCGTGTCTTCCTCCCTGACAGCATCAGTGAATCTTAGGGAAAGAGCACTGGCAGAAGCTCTGTAGCCGAGAGGGTTGGGCCTCCACTCAAACATCCAGCTTCTCTTTGTTTTCACAACTTGCAACGTTGCATGCACTGAAGTTTGCTTGGTTGCTGAAAATGCACACAGTCATGAAATCACTCGCTATGGTACATCATGTCGGTGGAATTTGTGGTTAAGGGAGGGATCGTCGTCTTCCCAGAGGCTTTAGATGGGCTTTAGCTCCAGAAAAATCTGTAACCCCTGCCTTCACCTGACCCACAGCCACAGCCCTGTACAAATGGACAGGTTCTGCTTGCCCTGGGATCTCTCTGCTGGGAGGATCCTGGGCCCTGTGAAGTGATGGAGGTCAGCACTCAGTAGCAAAGGCTGGCTCCTCCCACACACCAGTGCCTGATTTGGGGAGGAAGGGAATGCAGACCTTCTGAGAAAGGGTGACCTTTGCAGCTAGGCCATGTGGCCAGACTTTGGTAACACCTCTCTATTAAAATTGATGTTCCTCCTAATCAGCAGTGATGGGGAGATTGTTTCTTAAATGCTGCTAAATGCAGTGCCGGGTACCAGGCGAGAAGGCAGGGGTCTCGCTAATTCTCCTCCGTGATGTTCTCCAGCCGGAAAGGAATTCTGGCAGCCCCTACCTGTGAGAAGGGCTTGTTTCCCGAGGTGGGTTGACAAGCATCTGGAAACTAAGATTCTCTGCACATTGCCTGTAATTTCCCTTTGATTTTATATGTCCTCCAGCCCTCAGAACCATTCTTCTTATTATTATTATTTTTATTTTTAAGAAAAGCAAAGATTAAATCCTCATACCTCTCTGGCAGAGTGGAGGTGACCACATTCCAGCATCTGGTGCCCTGTTTGCCCCAAACATGACTTCAAGTGAATCCACATAATACTCTTCCAGAGGGAAAGCAGAACCATCTTCAGGGCTTAGGGAGCAAGAAACACAGCGAGGAGTTCCACAGGAGGCCCACGCGGAGGGATGCGGCACCCCCGGTGGACTCTAGGGGACGCTCACTTGGAACGTGCATCACCCAGAACTGTGTCTGCCACCATGACTTCAGAGCAGCACAGACCTGAGGTGGATCCAGCAATGCCCACAACTGTCCAACAATTTGATTTTTCCAAGGCTCAGTTTCCATGTGGAAAATGGACTGGCTCTGAGTATTAAATGAGAATGAATGTCCATATGTCTCACTCCTTTCTTCATGAAAGGAAGACACCTCTGGGACTCAGACAAACATCCAATAGCATCTAGTCTTTATTCAGTCCTAACTGCATGACAATACAACTAGTGTAACAGTCATCAACATAAGGGATGCTCTCAGTATCGCTCGATGCCCTGTGCGCTATCACTAACAACAACTGCTGTTCAATAGCCACGGTGTGCATCAAATCTACACCACTCCTGCAAGGTATCACTGTCTCCATTTCACAGATGAGAAAACTGAGCCCCCAGAAGGAGAAAGTGTAGATGTGTTGGTATTTTCCTGCCCAACGTTGATTCCCATTCCTTCTGATCATGGTACCCTGACCTCTTTTGGGGGAATTGCCTCTTCCCTGTGATGGGCTGACTGGTGGGATTATCAGTCAAGGTGCCCACCTCCTTTAGCTATCCCCGTCTCTCTCAGTCTCTGGAGTTTCTGTTTCAAGCATAAGGACAGAAGCATTAGAAATGACTGAAGTTGATTTACCCCAGGAGGGGCGTGGGGTCGTGTCCTGAGAAGATGCTCTTGTGGGACCCTGCTTCTTGGACTCCTTGGATCCCAGCCCCAACCCCACCCCCCAGACAGCCTTATTCTGCCTTCAGAGTCTGGTCCTTTGCTTTCCTTTAAATTCCGAGACCCTCTTGGGCCTGCCCTTTCCCATGTAGGTTACAGCCAGATTGGTTTCTGTTGCTTGCATCCCTCAAACTCTGCCTGACACAAGAAGTGACTCCTCCAGGGTCATCCAGCCCAAGAGTGACATAGTCAGAGGAAGCCCTCTGTCACCAGGCTCCCAAGCCAGTGCTCTCTCCATCATGCCATGTGGCTGGCCTTGAGGTGGTCCTGACTTAGGGAGAGCTTTCTGAGATGGGGGCGGGAAAGCAGATTACCATCAAAGACCTGGTGATGGAAAGACACATGGCATGGCCTCATGGTCATGGAGCCCACATGGAGGCCAACGTGCTGGAGGAGAGCTTTGAAGGCATCCATGGAAGCAGATGACGGGAGCCTGAAAGCCATGTGTGGCCACACACCTGCTTCTGACATAATTAATGAGACACCTTTATTGTTCCTGTCAGTGAGCTTCTTTGCTATCCAAGCCCTCAGTTCATCATATATTTTTTAAAGCAAAAATGGAGGCCTTCCTGAAATAGGCTTCCTCATTTTGCTGCAGTACCGACCTTCTGTGAGGGTGAGTTGACACCATCTCAGGACGATGCACTAGACCCCCAGTGATTGATGGCACGAGAGACAGCAGTGTTTACTTTTTTTTTTTTACTGACACCTTGAAAAGTAAGGGCCCCTGTCAGACTACTGAGCAAGTAGTTAGCCTTGGAACTTTACTAACGGCAACCATAATTTCATGACTTATTTCACCGTGCCATCTTGTGTGATTCTAGTTTGTATGATTTCCTCACTTTTCAGAGGTGGAATCTGAGCCTCAGAGGCTAAGTAACTTGTTTAAGGTCACACAGCTTGTAAGCAGAGACAGAGATAAGATCCCTGAGGTTACTGAAGTTATTGAAGGAATAACTTGCTCCTTTGCCATGCCCTCCCCTCCTCCCTGGTACCTGCCAGAATCCTCATCTGCACCCTGGATTGCTCTGGGAGTCACTGGCTGCCCATCTTCCTTGGGACCGGCTCCTCTAGGTTGCTGCCAGGACAGGGCAGTGAGTGGGGCTTCAAACACCAGCAGGGCCCTTCAGCTTGGCTCAGGGTCCTGCCTCCTGCCAACGTGCCTTTGCTTTGTTCTCATGCCCAAAGTGAGAGCTGTCCTTGGCACACTGTTTACAGCTGTGCCTCTCTGGTCAAGATCCAGGAGTAGAGGGTTGATGCCCATCCCTACCATGGCACAGCTTCAGCTAATGTGAGCCAGAGCTCATGAGCCCACGACTCCTCTCCCTGCCGGTCTCTAGAGATCATGAGTCCATGGCTCTTCTCTCCGCTGGACTCTGGAGCTTGTAAGCCTCTGGCTCTTCTCCCTGCTGATCTCTGGAGCCCATGAGCCCATGGCCCTCCTCCCGGCTGGTCTGTGCTCTCCTCCCTGCTGACCTCTGGAGCCCATGAGCCCACGATTCTTCTCCCTGCTGGTCTCTGGAGCCCATGAGCCCATGGCCCTCCTCCCTGCTGGTCTCTGCTCTTCTCTCTGCTGATCTCTGCTCTTCTCTCTGCTGATCTCTGCTCTTCTCCCTTCTGGTCCCTGGAGCTCATGAGCCCATGGCTCTTCTCCTTGCTGGTCTCTAGAGTTCATGAGCCCACAGCCCTCCTCCCTGCTGGTCTCCTGAGCCCATAAGCCCACAGCTCTTCTCCCTGCTGGTCTCTGCTCTTCTCCTTTTTGCTGGAGCTCTTTTTCCCTGGAGCTCATGAGCCCATGGCTTTTCTCCCTGCTGGTCGCTAGAGCCCCCTTTCTCTCCCCACATGTCTCTCCAGGACGCCTCTTTCTATTTGTCCAGAGAATATTCCAAGACTCGCCTTTGCTTGTCTCTGGGACAGCAATCCATACAGAAGTCTGAGTCGTGGTAGGTGCAAACCTGTGGAATTCTCTTTGCCCCCCCCACCAACCCTGCTGTGGCCACTTTCACACCCTCTGTCAGAATGTGCCTCTCCAGCAGCGTAGGGCAGCCAGGCAACCCTTAATGGTAATAGCTGTAACTGCAGCCAATTTCCAATAATTGGTGGCCTTTGCCAGGGAATTCCTGCCTGTCGCAGTAACTCCTTCTTGCTGCCTTTGATCTCTACCAGTCTCTGTGAGACACAAAATACTGTTGTCATCTTCAATTACTCCAAGGGACAGAGTGGCCTTGACCTTGCCACCGACGTCCCCAGCCCACGGGGTAGTGGCAGCCATGAGGGAGGCTGGGTCGTGGACAAGGGGAGTCCCCAGGCCCATTTGTGGGGCTGGTGCTTCTGGAAACCCCACTGCTGCTATGTGTGAAGATGGGCCCTCCAGCTGAGGGTGTGGAGAGCGTGCTGGCAGATACTAAGAAGCACAGGCTGTGCGGGTTGCCGTATGCCTCCTTTGTGCCCGGCACACCTCTTCGCTGATCCTCTCAGCAACTCCTCTGTCAGGACATGTTATTATCTCCATTGTACGAAGGAGGAAACTGAGGCTCAGAGGCAGTCACACGGCAGGTGAAAGGCATGGCCAGTGCGTGGCGGGGGCAGTTCAGCCCCGGGTGCTGAGCTCAGGTTCAGAGCTTCTTCCATGTTGCACAGCTCCCCAGGTCTGTGGTTGAGACGCACACTCCACCTTCCCTACAGGCTCTGAGTTCCTTGAGGACAGAAACTGGGTGTCCTTCAGATCCACCCCCTCCCAGGGCTGCTAGTACATGGCTGGGTGTGGTGTTAATGCTCAGCCGACCCTTGTCAAGCCCAGGGATCAGTTCCTTGGTCCTCTTCTTTTATCAGATACACTTACTCCTTGGTTATCTCATCTTAGCTCGGGGCTTTATTTCCCCACCTATACACTGATAACTCCCACCTTTACATCTTCCCATAGCCAACTGCCAGTGTGATATCTAGCAGGTGTCTCAAATTCAACTTGTCCCAAGCTGGCCTCCTTATTTTCTCTCCAAAACCAGCTCTTCTACAATTTTCCTGATCTTCGTGTTTGGATTCTGTAACTTTGCAGTTACTCTGGCTAAAATCTGTGGGGTCATTCTCGTCTCCTTCATTTCTCGGGTATCCTACCTTCAATCCACCAGGACATCTTGTCAGTTTAACCTAAAAAAATCTATAATCCAACTAGTTCTTCCTGCCTTCACTGCCACCATCAGCTCTCACTGGGATCACTGCCATGGCTTCCTGACCTGTCTGCCTACATCCATCCCTGCTCCCCTGCTGTGGTTACGCTCAGCCCAGCATCTGGATGCATCCTGTTAACCACTAAGGTGATGATGCTTCTCTGCCTCAGCCCTCCTGTGACCCCTCCTCTCTCCCATGGGGAGACTCACTGAGGCCACTGACGTAGTGCCTGTCATTCATGAAAGGGAACTGCTACGGTGAGTGGAATAATAAAGGTCATAGCATGGTCATGGAAACACGGGGCAGAGGGGATTCATTCCAACCAGAGGAAGGAGAGGGCTTCCAGAAGGAGGCGTCATTGGTGCTAAGCTTTGAACCCTGAGTCTATCTATTATGTTGTCTAGAGACGTGGAGATAGTAGTGCCTGTAACGCTGCACACTGGCGAGGTGTCCACCGAGGGCTGATTCCAGCAGACAGTCTGCCGCAGCTCTCTGTGCTTCTGTGTCCAGCACTGGGCACGTTCTCCAGGTTGCCCAGGGCTCAGCATCCTCATTGCAGAAGCAGATATTCCAGCGGGCTCAACAGCGAGCAACTGTGCACACGAGAAAGCCCCTTGAGAGTGGCACAAGGGCTGTTACCATTATTATTTATTTAATATAATATAACAATAAATTCCTGCACCTGCTTCTTTCTCATCCATTGGTGTGAGCTCAAAGGATGCAGATTTTTTTTTTAAACAGAGTTTTGCTCTAATTGCCCAAGCTGGAGTGCAGTGGTGCTATCTTGGCTCACTACAACCTCTGCCTCCCAGGTTCAAGCAATTCTCTTGCCTCAGCCTCCTGAGTAGCTGGGATTACAGGCACACGCCACCACGTCTGGCTAATTTTTTGTATTTTTAGTAGAAACGGGTTTCACCATGTTAGCTAGGCTGGTCTTGAACTCCTGACCTCAGGTGATCTGCCTGCCTTGGCATCCCAAATTGCTGGGATTACAGATGTGAGCCACAGTGCCTGGCCAGATCATGTTTAATATTAGCCAGAACTAAGGAAGGTCCCCATTCAACTGCCAAAAGTCCAGACCAGCGGAGTTGAGCTTCACTCCTCCTCCACTTTCTGGGATCTGGTCCCATGCGTGCTACATGGACGATCTCACTTCTTTTTCATGTAGTCCTGCAAGGTAGGTACTACCGTCACCACTTTACAGACTGGGTAGTGAAGCCACCTTCTCAGAGCGCCACAGCCAGTGAAGGGCAGAGCCAAGACAGGAACCAGATCTATCTGTCACCAGAAGTGCTGTGCTCTTAGCCACTACACTGAGCTACAGCCTGGGAGACGTACAGAGCCACGGGGAATGGATCTTTCTTTCTAGGCTGATCCACGAACTACCTCTCAGTTTCTAGGCAGGTGAGTGCCGACCTGCAGTGCTTGCTCCGTGGGCTTGTCCTGCCTTGCCCCCACGCAGTGCAGGTTGAGGTGCACTGGGCACACACCCAGAGACCTTTGTACCGCAGTTTGAAAAGTTATTTAACGAGAAACTTTTTGTACTTCTCTTGTCCTCTTGCCAGAGGCTTCTGTATACATAACTCTGCAAACTGCTGTGCTATTTGCTCACGGAAGTCAAGCTGATTTTTAGTCTCTCTTCCTTCTATGTAGATCCCTCTAAATAGTTCTATGGCCGTTTCCTTTTTTATAATTATATATCTTTATAACTATGTCTTCCTTTATTTATAGGTGTATGTAGGTGCTATTCTTTCTCCTTTATTTAAGCATTTCAGCAGGAGGCCAGGATCTGAAGCCAAAAAATGAGAATTATCTGGGTCTTTTTGTTTTTTTGTTTTTTAATTTGTATGGGTACATAGTAGGTATATATGTTTGTGGAGTACATAAGATATATGGATACAGAGAATTGCCTGTTTATTCATCTAAGACCTAGAAAATAATTCACAGAGAGCAGGTCAGGTTCAATGTGAAGCTTCCACAAAGTCAAATTCCTGATGCAGAAACATGTGGGAAGAATCAAAGTTCTGGCCCTGAGCCTCATCAGCTCTGAGCCTTCACCCTCCTCCCCTCCTGTGCAGGGGGTGGAAACCACGTGGGCTTTGGCATCAGAAGGACGGGGACTAAAATTCCAGCTCTGCCAGTGTCCTTGGGCATGTTCCTAAACTGCCCTGATGATGTTTACCTGGCAAGATCTTGGGAGGATTGGTGTCATAAAGCTCACAAAGGTCCTAGCACAGAGGCCAACACACAGATGGTGCTCAACTCTCTTTGTGGTCTGTGTCTTGAATCCCACAATTTTAGGTGTGTGGGCAGAGCTGGACAAAGGCACAATGCCATGCTGATCTGGCCAGTCTGTTTCCTGCCTGGGGCATGTTCTCTTGCAGCAAGGCCCTGGAGAGGACTCCAGGAAGAGACACACTGAGAAAGTGAGCTTTTATGGACCACACTAGCTCACACCCAATTATTATCATGATGAAGTGGTTTTCCCAAGGGATGGTATGAAAGATTGTAGATTTTGCAGGTTCTATGCTTTGGTTTTTTTTCCTTCCACCAACTTAATGATGGGTCACTTTGCCAGTGACCTGTCATTCACCAGCCCCACCTTGGTAAACAGGGGCAGGATGTGACTTTTGAGTCAGTTTCTCCACATGCTGGAAACATTGTGAGCGGGGATGAGGGAGAGGGCACAGATTGGTTTGTTCAATCAACAAATATTTATTGAGCTCCTGATAAGAGGCAGACACTGTGTTAGCACCAGGGATGTGGAAATGAACAGGTGCCTGCCCTCATGGAGTTTACATTCTCTTATGGAGGCTGCATAAGCAAATAAAATGTCAGGTAGCAGTAAGTGCTATGAAGACATGTAAGGCAGGGCAGGAGGATGGAGAGAAATGAAGGGAAGAGGTGGTGCTGTTTTAGATAGAGTGGTTAGGAAGGGGCTCTCTGAAGAAGTGACATTTGAACAAGGACTTGAATGAGGATGTTACCTATGTGAGGAAGAGCAAATGTAAAGACACTGAGGTGGTGTATTAGTCAGCTATTGCTACAATGATGCTGCATAACAAACATCCTATGACTCAGTGGCTGAAAACAACAATTATTTGTTCTTGATGATGCTTCTTCACATCAGCTAGTGAGTGGTTGATGTAGGATGGGCTCAGCTGAGCTTGGCTGCAAGCTGCATATCTGTGTCTCTCATCCTCTTTGGATCAGCGGGCTAGGGAGGGTGTGTTCTCAGGCTGGTGGCAGCAAAGGGATAGGACAAACAGAAAGAAGTGATTCACTTTAGGGCCTCACTTGGAACCGACACACTGTAAGTCTACTCATATTTTACTGACCAAGACATAGCACAAGGCCAAGCTTAACATCCGTGGAGCTGAGAAGTATACTGTACCTCTAGTAGTAGGAATGGCAAGGTTATATGGCAGAGGGCATGGACAGAGAGATGGGTGAAGAATTGGGAACATCAGTGCTGTCTGCTACAGGTGGGAACTAGCTTTGTGGGCTGAAGCATCGGCAACAAGGTCAGGATGGCCAATGTGGAGTGAAAGAGGCGGAGAAGGGAGAAGATGAGGTCAGGACCTGGATGGCAGCCACTTCATAAATGTCCTTGATAAGAATTTGGACTTACTCTAAGTGTAATGGGAAGCCACTGGAGGCTGGTTTTTTTCCTTTGGTTTTAATTGGCATATATCACATACTATAAAGCACACAAATATTAGTTAAATATACAGCTCAATGATAAGTTTTTAGAAAGTGAAAAGTTAGTTTTGACTTTTTTTTTAGCTTTATATAAATGGAATTAAACCGTACATATTCCTTTGTGTCTGTTTTCTTTTGATCAACTCTGTGTCTGTGAGATTCATCGATGTCCTTACCTGGAGCAGCTATATCCTCTCCTGTCACTGTATGGTATTCATTATATGACTATATCTCGATTTATTGATCTTTTCTATTGTTGATGGACGTTTGAGGAGTAGTTGCCAGTTTTGGGCTATGAAGAATAATCCTGCTAAGAATATTTTGTTTGTGTTTTCTGCTGCATAGATATAAACACTTCTGTTTGGTATATATGGAGGAGTGTGTATGTACCTGTTCATAGGGTATATGTACGGTCAGCTTTAGTAAATATGGCCAATAAATGTCATTATATATATTAATATAGAAAACAATATATTAATATATTACATAATACATAACAATATATATTACCGTGTGTTATATAGGTGCATAAAAATATAAAACAAGTTTCTTCTCCTACTGTATGGCTTACCTTTTGACTCTTAAAAGTGTCATTTAGTGGAGGCAGGGCATGGTGGCTCACACCTGTAATCCCAGCACTTTGGGAGGCTGAGGTAGGAGGATTGCTTGAGGCTAGGAATTCGAGACCAGCCCTGGCAACATAGCAAGACCCTGTCTCTACAAAAGAAGTTGAAAATTAACTAGGTGTGGTGCTATGCAATTATAGTCCCAGCTACTTGGAAGCTGAGGTGTGAGGAATAACTTGAGCTTGGGAGTTTGAGGCTGCACTGGGCTCTGATCACACCACTGCACTGTAGCCCGAGTGAGACCCTGTCTCAAAAAAAAAAAAAAAAAGTGTCATTCAGTGGATAGAGGTTCTTGGTTTTAATGTAATTAAATTTCTCAACTTTTCCTTTATGGCTAAGGCCTTTTGTATTCAGTTAAATAAATCTTTACCTATACAAAGATCATAAATATAATTTCCTATGTTTTCTCTAGAAACTTTATTATTTTATTTTCAACATTTAAGGACTTGTATAGAGAATGTTTAATGAACCAATACAGATCAATAAGAAAAGCAATGGAGAGTTGTTGGTCAAAGGCACAAAGTTTCAGATAGAATGAGTTTTGAGATCTATTGTATAGCAGAGTGACTATAGCCAATAATAATGTGTGTGTGTGTATATATATATATATTTTTTTTCTTTTTTTTCTTTTTTTAGATGGAGTCTTGCTCTGTCACCCAGGCTGGAGGGCAGTGGCGCAATCTCGCCTCACTGCAAGCTCCGCCTCCCGGGTTCATGTCATTCTCCTGCCTCAGCATTCCGAGTAGCTGAGACTACAGGCGCCCACCACCACGCCCGGCTAATTTGTTGTATTTTTAGTAGAGACGGGGTTTCACCGTGTTAGCCAGGATGGTCTCGATCTCTGGACCCTGTGATCCGCCCATCTCGGCCTCCCAAAGTGCTGGGATTACAGGCATGAGCCACCGCACCAGGCCAATGATGTATATTTTAAAATAACTAAGAAAGTGAATGTCCAATGTCTCACTACAAAAAATAGTAAGTGAGGTGTTATATATGCTGATTAACTTAATTTATGTATTCCCCATTGTATATACATACATTGCATCCCATAAAAAATATACAATTAGGCTGGGCATGGTGACTCACACCTATAATCCCAGCACTTTGGGAGGCCAAGGTGGGCGGATCACCTGAGGTCAGGAGTTTAAGACCAGCCTGACCAACATAGAGAAGCCCTGTCTTTACTAAAAATACAAAATTAGCCAGGTATGGTGGCACATGCCTGTAGTCCCAACTACTTGGGAGGCTAAGGCAGGAGAATTGCTTGAACCTGAGAGGCAAAGGTTGCAGTGAGCCAAGATCATGCCATTGCACTCCAGCCTGGGCAACAAGAGCAAAACTCTGTATCAAAAAAAAAAAGTATATATATATATATATATATACATAATTAATATTTGTCAGTTAAAAATAATATTAATAAAACATTTTTAAAGAAAAAGACAAACCAATTTTTTAAATGAGTAAAATTATTGAATAGGATCTTCACAAAAGGGGACATTCAAATGACCAATAAGCACACAAAATGTGTGCAACATCATTAGTTATCAAAGAAGTATACATTCAAGTTTTATGAGATTTCACTTCACATCCACCAAAATGACTAAAATTAAACAAAACATAGAAAATACCAAGTGTTACGAGGATGTGCAGCATATTAAATACAACCACTTTTGAAAACTTTGTGGTTTCCACTAAAGTTGAACATACATAGACCCTATTAGTATACACATCAGATGGGCCTAGGTTGAGGGTTACCCTACAGAATAGTTGAGAACATGAAAGATAGGGAAAGAATAAGAATAAGGATTCATTCCAGATTGAAGGGGATAAAGAGAAACAACAATGAAATGCAATTTGATGTTTCTCATAACAACACTCTCATTACAGTTTTGTTTATTCTTTTACAAACTTATTTTTTTCTTGCTTTATTGCATTGGCTAGAACATCATCTGAGAGTGTTAAGCAAAAGAGTGGAATAATATAACTTGTTATTTTTAAAGATCACTCTGGCTGATGCATGGAAAACAAATGGGACAGGTTGTGGCAGCAAGGAGGTGTTAGGAGAGTCTTGCAATAATCCAAGACAAAGGTAATCATGATGGGGATCAGGGTGGAAACAGGAAGGAGGGAAGTAATCAGATTCCAGAGATATTCTGAAGATATTGACAGCAACTGCTAGTAGGAGAGGGAGAACAAAAATGCAATAATGACCATACAAGGTTTTTGGCCTGACCATCTGGATGATCAGTGACATCATCTATTGAGATGGGTGAGGCCAGCGGACTGGGACAGGTTTAAGTATGGTGAGGTAAGCAGTAGCAATCATGAGTTCAAAATTTGAGACATCCAAGAGGAGGCAAGTGTCAAATAGGCAGTTGGCATTGTCAATCTGAAGCTTAGAAGAGAAGACAGAGCTGGAGATACTTTAGAGTTATCAGCGTATAAATGGTGTTTAATGCCTTAAGAATGGACAAGGTCACTAAGGGAGTGATTGTAGGAAGAGAAGAGGAGAGGACAAGAGAGGAAAGGAGAGAATGATTGGGGAAGAGAAGAGAATGGGAAGGGAGAGGAGGAGACATCTGGAATGAGCAGCTAGCTAAGGAGAAAAGCCAGGGAAATGTGGTGGTCCAGAAAGCAAGCGAAGGAAGTGTTTCAAGATGGATGCCGCCAAGAAGCATTTAACATGGTTAATCACTATTAACTATGAAGGATAAGAATTGACCATTGAATTTGCAAAAGGAACGTGTGAAGACTGTTGACTAAAAGTGAGACTGGGTAAATGAATTTCCTTCATAAACAGTCTGAGGCAGGGGATGTACAGTGTCTGATGGAGGGCTTGTAATCACAGTTACTGTTGCTCCACTGGGAACAGGTCCTTTGCACCTCTGGAGTTACAGAAATGGCAGCCCAGCAAAGAGTGAAGGAACAGCCATCACCACTCAAAACATGGTCACTGTGGCCTCAGAACCTTGGGATTTGCCAGGTACTTGATACTTTGCTGCGAAGACCTAACATGAACCACACTCTTGCTACTATTCATCAGTCTCTATTTCCAGGTGAATGGGGTAGAAAAATATAGATAAATTTTTATGCAGAGAAAATCCCATCATCATTTCAGCCATCAAGGCCCCCTTAAAACTGCTCAGCAGAGGTGGTAACTTAGGGCAGGATTCACTGAGGAGGATTTCATTCTTTTCCTAGCATATTGATGATGGATTGATTTTTTAATTGGTAGTTTTTTGATGCATCCATCCATTCATTCACTAGTAACTCATTCATTCAATAATCCTTGCACACTAGGGCTATGGAAATGCATAAGCCATGGTTTGAAGTCGTGTGTGTGTGTGTGTGTGTGTGTGTGTGTGTGTATGTGGGGGTGAGGAGGTATGACAGCAGCAGGTTGAAGACCTTGCAGTGAGTAGGATTAGTGCCCAGGATAGAGGCAGAGGACATGCTACAGCAAGCGCCAGAATAAGAGAGGGGTCAGCTTCATCTGGGGAGGTGGGAACAGCCTGCCAATGTGGCCATGGCTTGACTGGAGCTTGGAGAAAAAGCCTAAGTGTTCCAGCCTAAATGTTCCAGTGGGATGGGCATCCAGGGCAAAAACAGTATAGGCAAAGGCAGGAAATCGAAAACCTTGGGAGACCTTGGAGCATGAAGGCAGAGAGGACTTGAAAGGGCTGAGCCTGGACAGGTATGGATAGTGATGATTAGTAGTAAGAATAGCACTGGCTAGCACTTATTTATTTAGTTGAATAATAACATTTATTGGCCAGGTGCAGTGGCTCACGCCTGTAATCTCAACCCTTTGGGAGGTCAAGGCGGGCAGATAACTGGAGCTCAGGAGTTCAAGACCAGCCTGTGTAACATGGTGAAACCCAATCTCTACAAAAAATAGAAAAATTAGCCTGGCGTGGTGGCGCACACCCGTAGTCCCAGCTACTAGGGAGGCTGAGCTAGGTGGATCACTTGAGCCAGGGAGGCCAAGGCTGCAGTGAGCCGAGGTCGAGCCACTCTACTCCAGCCTGGGTGACAGAACGAGACCATGCTTTTTTAAAAAAATGAAAAATAACATTTATTGAGTGTTTGCTATGTGTTAGTCCCTTTAAGTGGGAAGACTATTCTGTTTTGTAGTGTTTCGCTGGGAATATTTTATTCTTCATTTTTATCAAGGCCCTTAGATAATGACTCAAATGAATGGACTCCTGAACTCTGGAGTGGAGGCTAGACCACAAAGATAGAACTCGCAAAGGAAGTGGCTGAAGACTGCTTTTGTGACTTTTGTCTGCTCATCCACCGCAGGACAGACACAAAGGACAAGCTCAGGGATTGGAGGATTCCTAAGTGAAGTGGTCTGTATGCTGAACTGTGAGTGGCCCCTCCCAGCTCCACCTCCCCACCTCCAACCCCACCTCCAATCAGGGATGCATGGGTATTGCTTTTCTCTCATCCAAGCTGGTTAGGGGGCTTTGAGGAGGCCTCAGAGAGTGTGATACCTGTTTTCCCCAGCTTCAGAGACACTGGGCTGTGGTTTAACTCACCCTTGAAAAATCCCAAGGCCTTTACGAGGCTGCATGAAGTGGCTTTGGCAACAGAGCAGGGCAGCACAGCTGTGCTCCTGTTGACAAGGGGCAGATGATGCTGACAAGGGGCAGATGAGTTCTCAGGAGCCAAGATGCTGTCTGGCCCTTAGGTCCCTACGTCAAGCCCTGTCTAAGGGAGTGAAGAAGCTTTAATTCTGAATGAAGTTAGGAGTGTTGGCCGCTACCTCAAATGAATGTAATATTTGCTAAAATGTGATCAGGAGACCACTGTGACCATGGTATTATAATTAGTAATAGCAGTATCTAAGAGTTAGCATGGAAATTCCCCAAGATTTCTTCAAGGAGTAGGAAACAGTCCCCAAGAGCAGGTTGGAGCAAGCACTAGGGTGGAAGGAGAATGGGGGTGTTAAGGTAGGGGAGAATGTTCAGTGCCTGTACCTTATGAGTTCTCCTCATTTGATGCAACAGTTACAGGCCTTCCAGCAATGCTAAAAGGTTGATCCTACTACTATTCCTATTATATAGATAAGCAAACTGAGGCACACAGGTATTGAGAGGTCTTATGGTAGCTCCAGAATTTCAATATAGGCCAGGATGATGGGTCTCCCTTCACGTGGAGAAGGAGATACGAGATTTGTGTTGAAGCCGTTCCCATAACAAGCCAGCTATTTTCCTCCTGGACTGAAGTCTACGGGGAATGGCTTGGGAGGGAGGAGGCTGGCAGAGATAGAGGTGAAGTTAGTTAAGGCACCCTCCCAGGCTGGTTTTGGGGCTCCCAATGGGTGAGACCCAAGGCAGAGAGACCTCTTTAGAGGCAACTGCAACAGTCCTGGGGGGAGTCTGGGTACTTGGACCCTACCCTTGGGATGGAGATGCCAGGAGGAATTCGGGAGAAGTGAAAGGTCAGAAATTTCCCCTGGAGTAGGATTCAGGAAAAAAGAGATTGCAGGAAGACACTCACATTTCTGCTTCCAAAAAGAAGCAACTTGCATGCAGAAGGGGAGAAAAAGCCAAACAATCATGCATCAGGCAGCCTCAGAGAAACAAATGGAGGGGGCATGAGGCATCTAGAAACATGAGCCCTGGAAAATGAGGACTGGGCACCTTTGACATTGGCACAGCCCAGAGAAGCAGAGTCCCTGAGGAGGGTGGAGGCAGGGGCTAGGGAAGACAGCACAAGAGTGGGAAAACCTTGGCCACGAACAGCTCCTCAGCACCCCTCACTGGCCGTGCGTGGGAGACGGGTCATCATTGAACAAGTTGCCTTTCAGCTCCATCTTTGTCTATCTATGTCACCCACGCCAGGAAACACCAATCTAGCCTTTGGACATCCCTTCAGATGCTGACACAGATTTGGAGAGGAAACCAAAGGCCCATCCCTAAAAACTCACCGTCTTCCAAAGGGTGCTTTGGGCTTCTTTCCAACAGAAGTTGCACCCGGCCCCCCAACACCTGCTTGGTCTTGACTCCAGGAAATGACCTGTAGAATCTAGGAGATAGCTCCTATTTGTGTAACATTTTACTGGCCTCACCTGGCTCCAAAGATATTTAATATAAGGCAATATAAGTCCATAAAAGGCAAAAAGCCCCAGCCAAGCCTTCAGCAGCCCCAACAAATGTACTTCATGCACCCGAAGTGAATATCTCTCTTGCCTCACTCTAGACCTGGCCCAGGGTAAAACAAGCAAAATACTCGCCTTGGGTGCAAATTCCCTCCAACTGGAGGAAAATAAGTGAATTCTGCACAGCCCGATGGAGTCAAGGACAAAGATTTGGGCAGTATTTGAGTCTTGGCTGTGCCGATTACCATGGATCCTGGGACAAGTCTCTGCTTCCTTTTGATGGACAGTTTCTGTAAAATGGGCACGTGATTCTTACTTTGAGGTCTCAGAAGATGACTGCGCCAAGATCTGATGAGATGCATGATGGGGCTTTACAAGTCATGAAATGCATATACAGGTAAAGACACAGATATTATTCCAAACCTACAAACAACTCCCTCTCCTCAATATTTTACGGTGCTGCTTGGTGGATGTGAATGGACTCTGCACTGTGTGTGGGTGTGGACTCTGAGCAGGAGCAGGGGGGCGTTCTCGGGCCCCTCGTGGCTGGCCAGCTGTCCTGTCAAAGCAGCTCCTTGTTCCCCAGGGGCCAGGTAAGAGAAGGTGGCTGAATCTGTAAGCCACACTAAGGACACATCTGATGGATGGTGTCATGGAGCACTTATCTTTATTTAAAATTTTGAGGGCTGGGCATGGTGGCTCATGCCGGTAATCTCAAGACTTGGGAGGCTGAGGCAGGAGGATCACAACATAGTGAGACCCCCGTCTCTACAAAAACTTAAAAAAAAAAAAAAAAAAGCTGGTGTGATGGCATGCACCTGTGGTCCCAGCTGCTTGGGAGGCTGAGGTGGGAGAATCACTGGAGTCTCAGCATTTGAAGCTGCAGTGAGCTATAATTGTGCCACCGCACTCCAACTTGGGTGATAGAGCAAGACCCTGTCTCAAAAAAAAAAAAAAAAAAAAAAAAATTTCGTTGACATTTTGCTCATCAGGGATTTTTTGCAGTAATTTTGATTTTCTAAAATATTACTTACCTTAGTTACAGAGTTTCTTGGTGCCCCCTTAAATTTTGCACCCAAGGCGAGTGTCTCACTTGCCTTGCCCTAGACCTGGCCCAGGTTCTATCAGTTACTGAGAGAGATGTGTTAAAATCTCCAACCATGATTGTAGACTTGCCTCTTTCTCCCTTTAATTCTGTTGATTTTTGTTTTACCTGGTTTGAAGCTCTATTATTCCTAAATACACATTAAAGATTTTTTTTAATGAATTTACCCTTTTAACATCAAAAACCTTCCTTGTCTCTGGCAACACACCTTGTCTTGAACTCTACTTTCTCTGACACTATTATATTCACACTCGCTTACTTATCCTTTGTGTCAGATTTTTTTTCCTGTCACTTTAATTTCAGAACTGTTTTCTTCTTTATATTAAAAGCTCTCTCTTGTTAACAGCATAGAGCTAGGTCTTGCTTTGATTCTTAACTTTTTAATCTAGTCTGACAATTGTTGTCCTTTAATTTGGGGGTTTATTTTATATTTACAGTAATTATTGATGTGATTGGATGTAAGTCTCCCATTCCTACTTATCTTCCTTTTCTTCTTTTCTTATTTCTTTATTCTTTCTTTCGGGAAAATTGAGTATTTGTGTGTGTGTGTGTGTGTGTGTGTGTGTGTGTGTGTGTTACAGTTTTACTCTCTTCAGTTATTGCCATTTTGGCTGTATCCATTTTTTTGTTTGTTTGTTTTTTGGGGGTTTTTTTTAGTAGTAATACCTTACCACTAACACTTTGGGTATTACAGTACGCACCCTTAATTTATTTCAATTTACCATAAATTAATACTATACTGCTTCATGTAAACTACAAGAACTACAATGGCATAAATCCATTTATTATTCTCTCGTCCTTTGAGCTTTTATGGTCATATTTTTATTTCTATATAAGTTTTAAATGCTACAATATGTTTTAAATTTTTTCACTTTAAATGCATAGCTTGGCCAGGTGAGGTGACTCACGCCTATAATCTCAGCACATTGGGAGGCTGAGGCAGGAGGATCACTTGAGGTCAGGAGTTTGAGACCCAGCCTGGCCAAAATGATGAAACCCCATCTCTACTAAAAATACAAAAATTAGCTGGGCATGGTGGTGCACACCTGTAGTCCCAGCTACTCAGGAAGTTGAGGCAGGAGAATCACTTCAACCCAGGAGGCAGAGGTTGCAGTGAGCCGAGATCACGCCACTGCACTCCAGCCTGGGCAACAGTGTGAAACACCATCTCAAAAAACAAAACAAAACATACATGCATATCTTTTAAAGAAATTAAGGAAAAAATGTTCATTTATACTTACTCATACATTTAATCACCTAGTCATCTTCTTTCCTTCCTTGAGACTTGTATCCTTTGCCTTTAGCCCAAAGAATTTTTAAAAACATTTCTTGTAGCATGACTCTGCTGGCACTGAATTCTCTTAGCTTTTGTTTTTCTCAAAACATCTTGATTTCCCTGTATTTCTGAAGAAAATGTTTACTGAATATAGAACCCTGGCTTGGTGGTTAGTTTGCTTCAGCATTTTAAAGAACACAGCACCATTCTGTCCTCCGCTGTTTCTACGGAGAAGGCAGCTGTCATTCTTATCGCACCCAGAATTTCATTTATCTTTTAACTTCTGGAGGCTTTTAAGATTTTCTCTTTATTTTTGCTTTTCAGGCATTTGATTATGATGTGGATTTCTTTATGTCGTTGGTGTTTTTTTTTTTTTTTTTCTTCTTGGGTTTGTTGAACTTTGGGAGCCTGTAGATGTTGGAAATTTGAAAAAAAAAATATGGTCATTATTTCTTCCTGTATTTTTTTCCATCTCGTTTCCTCCCTCTTTGGGACCCTGGTTGACATATGCTAACCTGTCAGGTACTGTCCCACTAATTACTGAGATGCTCTTCATTATTTTTTTCAATATTATTTTCTCAGTTCAGATCATTTCATCGTGTGTTTTTTTCAAGGTCATTGCTCATTTCTTCTGCCACGTCTGATCTGCCTTAAGCCCATTCAATAGATGTTACAGATTTATTGATGTATAATTGCCATACAATAAATCACACATATTTAAAATGTAAACTTGGAGGAGTTTTGACATAGGTTTCCGGCCTTACAAAGGGCACCAACCCCAAAAGCTTCCTTGGGCTACTCTGAAAGCCATTCCTCTCTCTCTGCTTTCTGATTGTTTTGCATTTTCTGGAATTTCATGCACCCTTTCTTTTTCTGGCTCTTCCTCCCAGCATGATAGCTACACGCTTCATCCATGTTGTTGCGGGGTGCCGCATGCATCCCTGCTTGACTACGTGCCTGTTTTTATTGTTATATGGATGCACCACCGTTTGTTGATCTGCTCATTGGCTGATGGGCCCCTGGGCTGTTTCTGGTTTCTAGCTATTAAAAATAAAACTCTTGTGAGTATTCATGTATTGATCCTTGTGTGGAAATATGCTTGCATTTCTCCCTTTCCTTCCTTCCTTCCTTTCTTCCTTCCTTCCTTTCTTTCTCTTTCTTTCTCTTTCCTTCTTTCCTTCTTTCCTTCCTTCCTTCCTTCCTTCCTTCCTTCCTTCCTTCCTTTCCTTCCTTCCTTCCTTCCTTCCTTCCTTCCTTCCTTCCTTCCTTCTTTCTTTCTTTCTTTCTTTCTTTCTTTCTTTCTTCTCTTTCCTTCTTTCCTTCCTTCCTTCCTTCCTTCCTTCCTTCCTTCCTTCCTTCCTTCCTTCCTTCCTTCCTTCCTTCCTTTCTTTCTTTCTTTCTTTCTTTCTTTCTTTCTTTCTTTCTTTCTTTCCTTCCTTCTTTCCTTCTTTCCTTCCTTCCTTCCTTCCTTCCTTCCTTCCTTCCTTCCTTCCTTCCTTCCTTCCTTCCTTCCTTTCTTTCTTTCTTTCTTTCTTTCTTTCTTTCTTTCTTTCTTTCTTTCTTTCTTTCTTTCTTTCTTTCTTTCTTTCTTTCTTTCTTCTTTCTTTCTTTCTTTCTTTCTTATCTTCACCCAGGCTGGAGTGCAGTGGCGGGATTTTGGCTCAATGTAAACTCTGCCTTCTGGGTTCCAACAATTCTCCTGCCTCACCCTCCCTAGTAGCTGGGACTACAGGTGTTACCACCATGCCTGGCTAATTTTTGTGTTTTTAGTAGAGGTGCGCTTTCACCATGTTGGCCAGGCTAGTCTTGAACTCCTGACCTCAAGTGATCTGCCTGTCTTAGCCTCCCAAAGTGTCCGGAATACAGGTGTGAGCCACCATGCCCAGCCGTGCTTGCATTTGTTTTGTGTAACTATGTAGGGATGGAATGGCTGGATCATATGTAGGTATGTATTAAGCTTTTATAAAAACCACCAAACTGTGCTTCCAAAGTGGCTGTTCCATTTTACATGCCCACCAGCAGTGCAGGAGACCCTACATTGCTCTACATACTTGGAAATACTTGGTGTGGTCTGTCTTTTTAAAATAATGAAGAGCATTAGAAGTGATAAATGCAATATGTTGGTAAATATAAAATATATGATTTATTTTAGAAAATCCCTTTAATGGCTAGGCAATGTGGCCCATGCCTGTAATCCCAGTGCTTTGGGAGGCTGAGGCGGGAGGATTGCTTCAGGCCAGGAGTTTGAGACCCGCCTGGGCAACATAGCAAGACCTTGTCTCTACAAAAATATAAAAATAATAAAAGTTAGCCAGGTGTGGTGGTGCACACCTCTAGTTCTAGCTATTTGGGAGGCTGAAGTGGGAAGATGGCCTGGGTGTCAGAGTAAGACCCTCTCTCTAAAATAAATAAATAAATAAATAATTCCTTTAAAAGGTAATTGTTAAAAGTAAAACTACTAACAACTAATACATAGAAGTAAAAATATATGATAAATTAGAACAAAGGCCAGGAGAGGAGAAATGGAAGTATACTGTTATAAAGTTTTTATAAAGCACATGACATGTTATAATATCACTTGAAGGTAGACTGTAATAAGGGAAAAATGTGTACTATAACCCTAAAAAGAAAACAGAGAGGGGTAGCCAAGAAGTCCACAAGAGATAAAATAGGATCATAAAAGAATTCTCAGCCAGGCGCAGTGGCTCACGCCTGTAATCCCAGCACTTTGGGAGGCTGAGACAAGCAGATTGCCTGAGGTCAGGAGTTCAAGACCAGCCTGGCCAACATAGTGAAACCCCATCTCTACTAAAAATACAAAAATTGGCTGGGTGTGGTGGTGGGCATCTGTAGTCCTGGCTACTTGGGAGGCTGAGGCAGGAAAATCACTTGGACCCAGGAGGTGAAGGTTGCAATGAAACTAAGATCATGCCATTGTATTCCAGCCTGGGCAACAACAGCGAAACTCCGTTTGAAGAAAAAAAAGAAAGGCCGGGCATGGTGGCTCATGCTTGTAATCCCAGCACTTTGGGAGGCTGAGGCGGGCAGATCACGAGGTCAGGAGTTGGAGACCATTCTGGCTTACACGTGAAACCCTGTCTCTACTAAAAATACAAAAAAATTAGCTGGGCGTGGTGGCAGGTGCCTGTAGTCCCAGCTACTCGGGAGGCTGAGGCAGGAGAATGGCGTGAACCCGGGAGGCAGAACTTGCAGTGAGCCGAGATCGTGCCACTGCACTCCAGCCTGGGCGACAGAGCAAGACTCTGTCTCAAAAAAAAAAAAAGCTCAACCTAAAAGATGGCAGAAAAAGAGGAAAAGGAAACAACAGATGGGACACTATCAACCAATGTGACTTAGTTGATATTTATAAAACACTTCACCCAAGGGCAACAGAATACACACTCCTTTCCAACGCACATGGAATATATACCAAAGTAGGCCACATTCTGGGCTACAAAACAAGTCTTAATAAATGTAAAAGGACCCCAATTTTACAAAATTTTCTCTGTGCTCACAAATTAGACATCAACACCCAAAAGACATCTGGAAAATGACATAATTTTAGAAACAAAATAACATACATCTAAGGAATGCAGTGGCCAAAGCAAAAATCAAAAGTTGCCCGTATCAAAACATCTCATGTACCCCATAAATATATACACCTACTATGTACCCACAAAAGTTAAAAATTAAAAAAAGAAGAAATCAAAAGTAACTCAAAGTGAACGAAAATAAAAACTGACATTATCAGTTCTTGCAAGATGCAGCTGAAGTGGTGCTCAGAGGAAAATTCATAGCATGAATTGCCATTAAAAAAGAGGAAAGGGCCAGGCATAGTGGCTCATGCCTGTAATTCCAGCACTTTGTGAAGCCGAGGCAGGCGGATCATGAGGTCAGGAGATTGAGACCATCCTGGCTAACACAGTGAAACCCCATCTCTACTAAAAATACAAAAAAATTAGCCAGGCATAGTGGCAGGCACCTGTAGTCCCAGCTACTTGGGAGACTGAGGCAGGAGAATGGCATGAGCCCAGGAGGTGGAGCTTGCAGTGAGCCAAGATCACGCCACTGCACTCCAGCCTGGGTGACAGAGAGACTCTGTCTCAAAAAAAAAAGAGGAAAGGACACGAAGCAATGGCCTAGGCTTTTACCTTAGGAAACAAGAAAAGAGAGAGCAAATCCAGTCCAAAGTAAGAAGAAGAAAGGAAATAATAAAATAAAATTAGAAATCAGTGACATTGAAAAGCCAAGAGGAGAGAGAAACAAAGTCAAATACTGTATGTTCTCACTTATAAGTGGGTGCTAAATGATGGGTACATAGGGGCGTCAGAGTGGAATAGTAGACATTGGAGATTACAAAACGTGGGAGGGTGGGATGGGGGTGAGGGATAGAAAATCACCTATTGGGTACAATGTTCACTCTTCAGATGACAGGTATAGGAAAAGCCCAGACTTTACCACTATGCAATGTATGCATGGAAGAAACCTGCACTTGTACCCCCCAAATATATACAAATAAAAAATTAAAAAGGAGAGAATGAAACAAAAGCTTTTTCTTTGAGAAAATCAGTAAAATTATATGGTTTCTTTTTTTTCCCAAGAGTTGTATTCCCACCAGTTCTGAGCTGCATTCCAGCATCTTCAAAAATTTTTTTTTTTAATTTGCTATTCAGAGTTTTTAATGGTTACAATCAGGAGGGTTGGTCCGATTCAAGCCACCCAATCATCTACTGTACCTGGAACCCTGGCTTCCATAGCTACTTGTCTCACTGTTTGTGTGCTTCCTTCTGTAGCCTTCTCTCCTACTTCTTATTTGATGTTTCCCATTGTCTGTGAACCAGGAGATCGAATAATCACACTTGTGAGAATTGTATAACAGCCAAAGTCAGTGGCTCTGGCAGACTCTCTGGTGAATGAGGTCTGTGCGTTTCCATTAAAACACCTCTTTTGTTTACTTCCCAGGAGGCAGTCTGATGTAATGAAATGGAGATGGGCCACAGAGTCTGACTTGACCCAGGTTCAAATCCTGGGTTTGCCACTTAGGAGTATCATGATCTTGGGCAATGCACCTCACCTCTCTGGACTCAGTTTCCTTACCTGTAAAATGGGGTTGCATTGAATCTCAAGATTGCTGTAGGGCTTAAAGGACATAATATATGGAAAGTTCCTAACATCACCCCTGGCACCCCCTGGTGCTCAGCACAAATGACCTTCCCTTCCTTAACCCTTTCCCTCCTGTCCTGGAGAATATCTGTTGACTGATAAGTAACAGTCTCCATCCTCCAGATGAGTAAATCAGGGTGTGTCGAGGTATTAATATATATTTGAGCCAGTTTGCTTTTTAAGTTTTCTTTGTGTGTGTGCTAACAAATTGTAAAGGCATCAAAGATTCTATTCACTATTGCCAACACTTATCCAGTTCTTTGTATTATCCACCTAGGATGAGTGCCTTGAAAGTGTACCAAAAATAGAAGTAGCGAGGTTTTCAGGAGTAGGTAAAGTCTGACCTTTTACCCTCAGTGAGTCTGTGTAAGGCGTGAGACAACATTGTCTGTCATCCTTTATGTGCAAGTTTTGGGCAGATGTGCAGATGACACATCTACCTGCCTTGGGTGTAGTGTGGCCGCCACCAGACCAAGCCTCGTCCAGCTGCCTTCTGCTGAACAGCTGTGGACCCGTAAAAGGAAATGCCAGACCTCCCAGCTCTGGCCTCAGAGACAAGCCTCCCTCACATCTGTCTCCTCCACCAGCCCTCCCCTGAAAACTGAATTTAAAATCAAGCAGGGCTAGGGAGTCACCGCTCTTGGAGTGTTTTCAGGAATTATCACAGACCCTGTTCAAAGTGTATAATGTTCTTAAACTGACAGGATTAGGGGATTAAAATTCTATACATTCTAGAATCCAGGTATCAGAAACTCTCTTGAGAAAAAACTGCCTGGCTTGGTGGAGGGGAGTTAAAGTGCTGTAATATCTAGCAGGTGTCTTCAAAGGCCTGCATATGGCCCATGCATTGTCTGATTACGCACTTGTTCATTTGTTGTTTCATTCATTCATGCACATTTGTTCATTAGAGTGTTTATTTGTTCACACGTCAAAGAAATATTTCTTGAGCACCTATTATGTGCCAGACACTGAGCTGGGTCCTGGGGTTGCTGAGGCAAATGTGATGGTCCAGCTTTGCCTCTTCAATATCCACTCCCCATTCTTCTGGCATCGGTAACCTGATTTTGTTTAGGGGGACAGCCCATCCAATGGATAGAGCCCGAGTGGGGCCCACATCCAAGTGGGGCCTGCCCTACTGTAGCCTAGTGCAGGGCAGTCAAGAGTATTCCCCCTGGAATTGGAATCTCGAGCAGTATAACATGACAGGGACAAAGGATTACTCTCCATTTATGGCCCTGGCACCCCTGGAGAGTCTCCATGTGCCCCCGCCCTGGATCACTGTCTGTTCTCTGAACCCAGTCTGGTTGTGATTCCAATGCTTTGAGCTCTCCCAAATCCTCCCAATCAATTGTGCTTTGCTTAAGTAAACCAGTTTTATTTCCATTACTAGCAACTCCAGAGCCCTTATATATTCTCTATCCCCCAGGAGCTCACAGTCTCTTGGGACAGACAAGTAAACAAATGATTTGGGTTCAGATACCCTTACAGCAATTACACTGGGCGTTCTGGGAGTCCAGAGGAAGGGCCTTTATTAATTTCTTAGCCTCAGTTTCTTTTTAAACGAAGAGCCCCGTAAACCCCTCCATGTATTCCAGTTATTCATTGCTTTATAATAAACCATCCACAGCTGTATGGCTGAAAATATTGATGCATTCTTGTCTCTTGTAGTTCTGGGATTTGACTGGACTCAGCCAGTTCTTGCTTAGGGTCTCTTATGCTGTTTGTAGTTGGAATTTAGCTGGGGTTGGAATTATCTGTAGGCTTTACCACACAGGACATCCGGGATGGCTCACACAGCATGATGACCTTCTAGTCGTCAACTGGGAGCATGGCTAAGGCTGTCCCTGGGAACATCCATATATGGCCTCTCTGTGTAAAGAATTTTACAACACAGATTGCTCCAAGATCAACCCAAGAGACCCCAGTGGACACTGCACGGCTTCTTATAACCTAGTCCTAGAAGTCCCAGAATACCACTAATGACCACGATCTACTGGTCAAGCAAGTCTGTAAGCCAGCCCAGATTCCAGGGGAGGCAAATTAGACCCCACATCCTAATGAGAGAATGAGAAAGTCCCACTACAGGTACAGCATGTGGGATGGGAGCTACTGTTGTGACCATCTTTGGGAAACATCATCTTTCTCACCAGGTGTTCCTTCTAGAACATTCCTTGGGCTACTCACATGCCCCAAATAGGTGGCAGATCCTTGGTGCTTGATCCTAAGTCTCTCATAAGTCAGATGTGACTAATTACTTTGGAAATACCAGTCCCCCAGAGTCTTCTGGCATCGTCATGAGCTTTGTCAACAGAGTCAGACCAACCCTCAAAGCTTTAGATTCAAACTCTGTGTTTTCATCTCAGTTCTAATGCTGAGTTGCTGTGTGACCTTGGTAAGTTGCTTCATCTCTCTGACCCTCAATTTCCTGCTCTGTAAAGTGACTATTAAACATAGCAGTCCTGCTGAACTCCTGGGATTATGGTGAAAACAAAATGAAACTTTGCAAGTGAAGGAGATTTGTTAACTGTAAAGACCAGGGCACACATAGCAGATTATGGTGATGCCGGCTCCATTGAGGAAGGCATTTTCTATACATTACTATCCCTGTAAGGCAGGCAGCCTTGTGAGGAAACAACCTCAAATTCCATTTCTTATTTAAGTCACTTGCTGTAAAATTTGAGTCCAGATCTTCTGCAGGCCCCAATCTCTAAGTGGGCTTTTTTTCTTTTCTCCTTTCCCCAACCCCCCCTCTTTTTTTTTTTTTTTTTTTTTTTTTTTTTTTTTTTTTTGAGACAGTCTCGCTCTGTCACCCATGCTGGAATGCAGTAGCATGATCTCGGTTCACTGAAACCTCCACCTCCCAGGTTCAGGTGATCCTTGTGCCTCAGCCTCCCAAGTAGCTGGGATTACAGGCATGTGCCACCATACCTGGCTAATTTTTTTTTAGTAGAGGCAGGGTTCTGCCATATTGGCCAGACTGGCCTTGAACTCCTGGCCTCGAGTGATCTGCCTACCTCGGTCTCCCAAATTGCTGGGATTACAGGTATAAGCCACCACACCTGGCCCCTGAATGGGCTTTTTAAGAATTGCTTTTTCATTGTTAAAGAAACTAGAAGGACTTGGGTGTGGGTAAATCCCCACAGATTCTATCTTAGAGTGGGTGCTTCATCCATAAGTGTTGGTTGAATGAAAGAATGATGGATGAATGAATGCATAATTAATGACCAACCTGGCATTTTGCTCAGGACACCTTCCGGACCTTTGAAAACTCAACTGAACCTCTCATTATTCTTGTATTACTTGATTTCTTTCAGTTTAAAAACATGTAGCTCAGGTAGGGTAAATTCAGGTTTCTTTCAGATATTGACTGCCAGGAGAAGTAGCAGACCTCACCTCTCTGATCCTGCGGCACCTGGCCACGTTTTTATTTACTTGTTTTAGGGAGAGTCTCGCTCTCTGACCCAGGCTGGAGTGCAGTGCCACCATCACGGATCACTGCAGCCTTGACCTCCCAGACTCAAACGATCCTCTCACCTCAGCCTCTGGAGTAGCTGGGACTATTATTATTATTATTATTATTATTATTATTATTATTTTGTAGAGATGGGGTCTTGCTATGTTGCCTGGGCTGGTCTTGAACTCCTGGGCTCAAGTGATCCTCCTGCCCTGGCCTCCTAAAGTGCTTGTATTACAGACTAGAGCCATGCTTCTATTAGGGACCCCACCTCGCCCCCTCCCTGTCTTCCGCCCTCCATCTTCCTTCCTCCAGGGAACAGGCTGAGCCCCTGCCGGAGCCAGGCACTGTGCTTGCCCTGAGAATACGGAGTGGCAACCAATTCTTGACTGTGCCATCCTGTTTCCGTATCCGTGACTCCACCGAGCAGACCTCACTGCTTACCTCACAAAGAGCCCTGATGCCTTGAACTGTGCCTGGGCCACAGGGCAGTGGCCAGTGAGCGTTTATTAAATGAATAAACAAATGCACAAATGTTCCCAGTGAATGATTTTGGAAAACGCACAAGTGTAGTTTCAGTTCAGTGAAAAGCGAACATTTGGCTTCAGCTGAGGTTCACTCCACCGTGGGTTGCTGGGTCATTTCAGTTCAGGGCTCTGTTGAGGAAGGTGGGGTTTTGCCTGGGTTGGGTTGACAGCAGCAATGGATGCCTTTATCAGGGGCAGAGGGGCGCCCGGAAGCCTTTCTTTGGAAAGTCCGCGTGACCCCTAGCGCTGGGACAAATGCACCTTGTCACTGTCCAGCGGCCGGCAAGTCCCGCGCGCGCCCCTCATCCTCCCTCCTCCCAGGCGCGACTTTGATGGAGCGACCCTTGGCTGCAGCGCCGGGCCTCAGACAATGCACAATGCGCCGAGCCCGGGGCCGCAGCTCCTCAGCGCGGCCACAAGCGCTCTATTGAGCCGGCTGGCGGCGGGCGCTGGAGGCGAGCGGGGCAAGGGGAGGTGCTCTGAGGCCTCTTTGTTCAGGGGCTCACGTGGGGGCAGTTGCTCCGCCGCCCACACAAGTATGCAAACCCTCCCTGACCCTGGCGGTGGACAAAGCCTGCCGGCCGCCCCCAGCCAGAACCAGAATCGGGGTCTTATTCCATACCAGCAGCCCTGCCCGCCCAGGCCTTGAAATCTGTTTTCAGGTGGGGAAATTGAGGCCCAGAGAGGCCAATGAGCTTGTGTGGGCCTGGTCAATCTGAGAAGGCCTGGAAAGCCCCAAATTCACAAGAGCGCATTAATAGAGGATGAAAGCCGTAGTGGAGGAGATCGTGGAAGAGGCCTCCTGTTGGTTTGGGCAAGCGAGGTCACAGGTGTTTTCGGTGCGCCCTCTGCAGGGGGCGGGCCAGACAATGGAAAGAATACGGGCTTTGGATCCCAGAAGTCCAGGCTCAAATCCCGGCTCTACTTGCTGTGTCTGTGCAATCTTGGGCAGGCGTCTGACCGCTTTGTGCGGTACTATTTTTGTATAAAATAGTACCTAGCTCGCAGGCTTGTGAAATAATACATGCCCAGCCCCGGATCCCAGGGGACAGGCAGCCCTCTGGAACCACTGGATCTGACATTGTGGGGGACAGTGGAAGGGGCCCGAACTTCCCACCCGGAAAGACCTGAGATGCTTATGCTTTGATGTTTATGGACTCTGTGGCCTCTGAAGCTGCCTTTCTTATTTGTAAAGTGGGACTAATAATACCTCAGTCAGAGGGCTCCGGTGGAGTTTTAATGAGGTCACACAGTGAAAGCATCTGACACATAGTAGGTGCTCAGTAAACAGCAGCTGTAGTGATTGCTGTGTCATCCCTAAGGATGCAGAATGTCACCTAGGCTCCGCCAGGTAGGCCAGCCTGGGGTGGCCTTCAGACAGGTAAGCTCCTTGAGTCTCTTCAGGGCTGGAGACCGCCTTCCACTCCTGGGGGAGGACCTTGGGGAGGGGCACACCAGGAGCAGACGGTGTTTGAGGTCGGCCAGTGTGGAGGCGACAGTGCCCCCTACTGGACAGTCTGCAGAGTCCGAGGGGCTCCGGCACCTTGGCCCGATCTTGCCAGGACCTGGCAGATCCTTCTGGCAGAGGAGCCTCTCAGAAAGCTCCGGAGCGGGCCCCTCTCCCAGGTGAATCCTATTGTGTTGGCCGGAGGCACTACCCTCCCCACGTCCTGCCAAGGACTGCCTGTCTTAGTTCAGCCCAGTTCATTCTTCTGTTTCTCTAACATCTTTTCATCTCTGGCGTCTTTCCTTTGGGAAACAGAAGTACAGAGAGTTCCACCCAAATTAGCTAAGTTATTATCTGAAACATGCCAACTGACTTTCTGACTCCAGGAGAGTAGATGGCGGCTCTGTGTTGCAAACAGAGCCACAGCCTCCACAGTCACCTGCCCTCCTGGAGGCGCTGGGGCACTCCGAAGGGGGCTATGCATGTAAAAGTGCTTCTCACGTGAGAAGTCCTTCCATCTCACAAACGGGAAGGGTTCGTCTTTCTCCATATTGCCAGCAACTTTCTTTCAGATTATATTTAATGAGTGTGCCAAGGAGCAGATGTGAGCCTGGGTATCCGGCAGGCAGAGAAACCTGGAGAGAGACAAACGTCTGCCCAGATAGAATTTCCATCACAGTTGAGGAACCTCTCTCTCTAGTCCTCCAGCACTTCTGCAGAAGGCGAGGGCAGTAACCGGGCTGCTCATTGGCTTGCTCTGATCTGGGGATGGCCAGTTGAGAAGGAGTCTTGAATCTTTTCATGCTGTTTAATGAAACAAGCAAATGTGCTCCTTGCTCTGGGAGCTGGACTTTATCACCCAAGCAGGGTTAAGATTACTTCGATGGGCTTTTCTGACCTGAGGGGTGACCTGTGTGTGATCTCTGGTTTTCCAGGTGCAAGGGGTTGGTCCATGAGACGTCCATTTCTGGTTGCAATTAGGTAGCGGGTTGCTAAGTTGGAAGGAGAGAGGAATAGAAGAAAAGATCCAGGGGTCTGAGAAGACCGCATGCCAAGCCTGTAGATCTCCCACTGGGCCCTGTTCGTGACAGCTGACTGCCTGTCTTGCTAATCGCTCTTAGCACCCTTTGGCCAGCCCATCTGTGCACACAAGCATGTGACTGAGCCGTGGGCAGTACAGAGGGCTAAGAGACAGGCTGTGTGGGTTGAAGCCTGCTTTGCCCCTCTTCACTGACATCCACTGGGTCTACCTCTTCCCTATCTTCTTGGTGACAGTTTGGATTCTAGTGACAATTAGCTGATGCCCTCAAGGAATTCACATCACAACTCTGAGTTTGGAGAGGTGGGACTAGCTGAGCTCCAAGTCCCTCTGAGTCCTGGAACGGACTCTTTCCTCCTCTCTCCTCCCCAGAAAAGGGAGTGTGGGCTTCCCAGCCGGAGAGGGGACCCAGCTCGTCACTTGCCTGCCCTTTGACCTTTCTAGTCTCGCCTCCTCATCCAGCCTTCCCTGTGGGATTCTGAGAGTGAAAGGAGACAATGTTCTGAGGTCCCAGCACCCCGGAGGGATGCTTAATCAGTGACCATTCCCTTCCTCCCTCCTTCCCTCCTCCTATCCTCTCCCTCCCTCTTCTAAGTCCTCTGGTCCATTATCTTGGCTTTCCGTTGGCCTCAAGTGACATAAGCAATAAATGCCCTTTTTTTCCCACTGCTTTATTTGTCTTTAGTCAGGAGGTAAGAATAATAACTGTAACTTACAAGTTTATCTAAAAAGGTAAGTCTTTCTCTAAGAAGGTAAAATAAACAAACAAACTAAATCCCACTAATAGTAGAATTTTTCCCCAGGGACTAAAAACCACTTTTTCTTCCCCCCCATCAAAAGCAATGCTTTCAGGTGGGGCCGGGGGAGAGGGAAGGTTGTCCCCCAAGGACATTTTTCGTTGTCACTCCTGAAAGGAGACGACCATCGCCCAGGGGGCAGAGGCCGGGGACACTGTCAGACGTCCCGCAGTGCCCAGGACAGCCCCAGCACAATGAAGGCTTTTCTGGTCCCAAACACCAACACTGCTGAGAGTGATAAACCCTGGTCTAAACGGTAGACACAGAGGCATGAACCTGCCACTGCCAAACCACGTGTGTGTGGGGTGGTCCAGACAGACCCATTTCTAGAACAATCTGTGGGAGAAAAGTTGATAGCTGCTGAGCCTGGGAAATGGAAGTTTCGAGCAAGCAAAGCCCCGACGACCCTCCCTGAGCATTTCCGGACCGTTGGAGCAGCAGAAACAGCTCTGCTCAGCGGTCCAGGCCAGCCTGAGACACTGCCTCTCAGCCCTCTTGCCACTGGCAAGCCACTCAACAGTTCAGAGCCCAAAGTAGGACCAGGTCTACCAGTGATTCCCAGAGTGGAGAGACTTTAGAAGCCCAGAGTTGATTTTGATGGTGCAGGGACTGTAACTTTAGGTAACACAGACCACATATGAAATGATTCTTCCCTTTTCAGTTTGCTTCCAAGCCTCTGTTAAGAAGACAGTCTCTGGTGCTCCTTTGTCTTGAATTCTTCTTTGACTTTTGTTTATTTCCTTTTTAATCAACAGCAGGCGGGCTCCAGGTTCACAGGCAAAAATATGTTTAGGTGGAATTTCATCAAGTGGACTTACTTCCATCATATTCTTCATTATGGCCGCAGTTGCACCGCTGGTTTCCCATTTATGGTGGTGAAGTCAAGTTTCCTTTGACAATGAATTTAACTAAGCAACCAAGTAGACTTGAGGACACATATTTAGTAAACAGCAGTGTGGGTGGTACATGGAAGTGGCAAATTCATGAAGGGGGTTCGAGAATGCCTGGGGTGTGGGGGGCAGTGAGAGGAGGGGGAGGCTTTACACTTGGTCATCCAACTCGAGTCTCAGTTTCCTCACATAGAAAGGAGAATGATAATCTCTTCCCTGCCCGAGCAATTGGGTTTGGGCAAAATCAAGCAGCATGGGGCAGGTGAAAGCATTGGTCCCTTGTCCCCCTGACACCTGCAAGGTGCTGCTGCCCTTGTGATGACCTTCTCTGCAGGCTTTCGCTCTCTCTCTCTCTCTCTCTCTCTGTCTCTCTCTCTCTCAGGGTGGCCCAGCACTCTCAGCGGTTAGGGCTGCACTTGCAAGTGGCAAGGAAAGGGGCTAGCATCGTTCAGCCCTCACTGCATGCCTCCATGCATGTCAGCTCATTTCATGCTCAGAGTACACCTGTGAAGAAAGTCTTCTGCAGCCACACTTTTTAATGAGGAGCCTGGGGTTCGGGGAGAGGCAGTCCCAGGTCGAAGATCTGCGTAACTGGTAAATAATAAAGTCCAGATTCAAGACCAGCTCTGTTTGCCTTCAAAACCTGTACTTTTTCCACTAGATCACCCATGAAGGTAAGCTGCCCTTGACCCTGACCATCTGTAATCACTAAGCACAAACACAGCAGAGGGTCAAGGCCAGGGTCACCAGCCAGGGGCCACAGGTCAGGTCACCGGGCACTCCCTCTTTATCTCCATACGCTGGCCTCTGGTGGAGCAGACGCAGTGCCGGCTCAGTCCTACAGACTCTTCTGATACTTCCCGGTAAGTTCAGCGCCATGTTGCCTTAGGCTCTTCACGTGTTTTGGAGGAAATCTTGGCTTTGGAGCACTGGGTTCAAACCCCAGCTTGGCCACTTGCTGGCTGAACAGCTGCGTTAAACCTAGTTTACTCATCTGTGAAACAGGCATAATAATAGTAATATCCTCATATGGGTGGTGGGAAATTTACCAAAGACTATGCATAGTTGACATAACAATCATCAGCCCTCGGTAAATAATAGCGTTTTGTTATCAATAAAATACAAGTGTCCATGTCTAATTCACAATTCACATCAAAGCCAGACCCAGGTCAGCTTACTTAAACAACAGTGTGGAAAGTTGTTGGCTGGAATTTTCTTCAGGGTAACTGAAACTAAAATGAAGAAATGTGATTTGGGTTAACACTGTTTTATTGGTACTATTGCATAAGAAATGAAAAGTGTGTGTTTGGTTATTTTGTTTGTTTTTTGGCCCTACAAATTTCTAGAATTCCATTACACATGATGCAATTTGATTTCTAACATCTGCAAATCAGCATTCAGCTTTACTTCCTATTTCAGCCAGTGTGGGAGAGATTTTTTTTGGTTTCTTCCGTGCAAGAATTGTCATAACTATTTTCCCCTTTTCTGCTGACAGGATGGCCAAAGAATAAACGGTGTGTATTTTTCCCTACAAGTCACTCTGCTCCTTGATGCCTCAGTTTCTCTGTCTAGTGAAAAGGGCATGATGATTTGTCTGATTCCTACAGACTTCATGAGACTGAATTAGTGGTCACTCTACTGAAGCCTGTCTTTTCATAAGAGGCAGTGCACTGTGAATTTCATTCATTCATGAACAGGCATGAACTATTCATTCATATACTCATTCCACACACTTTCAAGAGCCTTGTCTGTGCCAGGCGCTGTGTCATGTGCTGAAGCTCCAGAGATGAGTACAAGGTTATTCCCACCTTTATGTATAGTAAGTCAGGAGGGCCAGACACAAAGGAAGATACAATTGTGCCAGGGTGAAAAAATATTGGGGTAGAGAGCCAATTCTGGAGATTAGCCCACTCACTGATCCGGGAGAAGGCATCTGAGCCAGACCTTCAAATTCAAGTGTGATGTGGGAATAAGGAGAGAATTGGGAGGGGGCCAGGTGCAGTGGCTCATGCCTGTAGTCCCAGCACTTTGGGAGGCTGAGGCAGGAGGATCACTTGAGCCTAGGAGTTCAAGAGCAGCCTGGGCAACACAGGGAGACCCTGTCTTTACAAAAAAAAAAAAAAAAATCCAAAAATTAGCCAGATGTGGTGGCACGCAACTGTAGTCCCAGCTACTAGGGACGCTGAGATGGGAGGATTGACTGAGCCTGGGAAGGTGAGGGGTGAAGCTGCAGTGAGCCATGATTGCACCACTGAGCTCCAGCCTAGGCCACTGAGCAAGACCTTGTCTAGCAGCAGCAGCAGCAGCAACAGCAAAAGAAGAAGAAGAGGAAGAAGAAGAAGGAGGAGGAGGAGGAGAGGAGAGAGAGGAGAGAGAGGAGAGAGAGGAGAGAGATGAGAGAGAGGAGAGGAGGAGAGGAGGAGGAGAGGAGGAGGAGAGGAGGACAGGGGAAGGAGAAGGGAAGAAGGGGAAGAAGGAGGAGGAGGAGGGAAGGGGGAAGGGGAGGGGTGAGGGAGGAGGAGGGAGAGAAGGGGGAGGAGGGAGAGGACAGAGGTTTGAAAGTTGAGTTTAGGTAAGAGTTTTTCAAACTGCAGATGGAAATCTTCCTGAGATCAATAGTAAGATCATAATGAAATGGTAACTATTTTAACTGAAATGGACGGGACTGGAATGGAGTAGATTGGAATGTATCTAGAGTTAAAGGGAAAATAATTGTGTCATGATGGTTTTAGAGGTGTGTGTGTGTGTGTATGCTGGTTCTTACTCTTATAGAGTAAAATTTTTAAAAAAATTTTTAAAGGAAATTCTATGATCCAGATAAGAATGCAGAGGATCTCCATCAGTGGTGGGTGGTTAAATTTTTTAACAGTTGGCTAAGAAAAAAAAAAGTATGCATTCATATGTGTACACGTTTATTTTGCATTTTACTGATATGAAAGATTGTATCACACAACTTACAAATAAGAAAATATATAATATTCTTTATTGCAAATTTCATAGAGCCAGTTGATTCTCATAGAATGCTTTTGTTAACTTTTACTAAATTCTTATCTATAGCTGACTTATGGTTGCATCTCAATCATGATTTGAGAAGATCAGACTACAAGTACATGTTTGAATACTGTCCAGTTCAGCAACGAAGTGACTCACATCATTGATGAATGAGTATAGTTTCACCATGTATGTTGGTTGGCATTTTCTTTTACCTCAATGAGTGACAGAAGACTAACACAACAAAGATGAATGTCAGAACTTCACTCATTCATCAGGCTGGACGTGGTGCTCACACCTGTAACCCCAGCACTTTGGGAGGCCAAGGTGGGCGGATCACCTGAGGTTAGGAGTTCGAGACCAGCCTGAACATGGCAAAAGCCCATCTCCACTAAAAATACAAAAATTAGCTGGGTGTGAGGTGGGCACCTGTAATCCCAGCTACTCGGGAGGCTGAGGCAGGAAAATCACTTGAACCCAGGAGGTAGAGGCTGTGGCGAGCTGAGATGGAGCCACTGCAATCCAGCCTGGGCGACAGAGTGAGACTCTCTCTCAAAAAAAAAAAAAAAAAGAACTTCACTTATTCATCAATATTGTGTCACTTTTTTCCTAAGTTGGATAATAGTTTCAAATTCTAAGAGTATTTTCTTAATTTTTTGGGTCCTATTCACAATGTAATGGCTACAGGTGTAACATACTTTTACATGTAATCTCTTGAGGAAACATTGTGGGAGATTTTGAGGCGAATAAAAGATTACTGGATATTCTTTTAGTAAATCTCTGGGGCCTCCAGCGATTATCTCATGCTATAGAGGTATGTCCCTTTGTCTTTGTATTTTACAACTGTGCAGAGATGTTAATTTAGAGAAAATTGATAGTGGGCAAATCTTTTATGTCCATGGCTAAGCAAAGGATACCTGTCCAAGGCCATGCAAATGAATTTTACCAGGTAGAAAAGGTAAATATGCACAAGGCATATCCTCATTTAACCCAGTTACAACTTCTTACTGCTCCCTCATTAATTAATGGGTTAGGTAAAATAATTCACTTGTATTCATATTATACCTGCTTGAGTCATAATTTTAGCCTTTTTTGAAAATTGTCCTCTAACCATCTTGATCATTAACATTTTCTTCATCACCTTCTTAAGTCCAGACAATCAATACAACAATAAATCCAAGTCTCATTTGTAGCACTTGCCAATTTCCATGGTGTATATATTTCCACAACAACAAATTTCAAGCTACTAATGTGTATGATATTATTGAACATGGAGTTGGCAAGAGTTGCACAATAGCATGCCATTATATAATATTACCAACCCGAGGTGGGTGGATGACTTGAGCCCAGTTCATGACTGGCCTGGGCAACATGCCGAAACCCTGTCTCTACAAAAACTACAAAAATTAACCATGGGTCATGGTGCACACCTATAGTCCCAGCTACTCGGGAGGCTGAGGTAGAAGGATCACCTGAGCCTGGGAAGTGGAGGGTGCAGCGAGCCGTGACTGTGTCACCGCACTCCAGCCTGGGCTTCAAAGCAAGATGGTCTCAAAAAAAAAAAAAAAAAAAAAATATATATATATATATATCACCCCACAGATGCGATAAACATCCGTATCCTTGACAGCATAGGTAACAGTGAACTCTCATTGACATAATTAGGAAGGGATAAGTTTTAAGTACTTATTGCCACATTTTAATGTAATTTATTTAAGCATATAAATTTAATATTTATTGTGCTTAGCCATTTCAAAATCTTGAAAATTTAACAACAGTTTCTTACGGGATCCCTGGATATCAGAAAACACCCCCACGAAAAAAAATGTGGTTCTTCTTTTTCTCTTTTCTTTGCAGATGCTTGGCATTCCAATCAATGGGTTTAAATGAAGGAGCTGAAGCGGGGCATGGTGGCTCACGCCTGTAATCCCAGCACTTTGGGAGGCTCAGGCGGGAAAACCTCCTGAGGTCAGGAATTCGAGGCCAGCCTAGCCAACATGGCAAAACCCTGTCTCTACTAAAAATACAAAAATTAGCTGGGCGTGGTGGCATGCATCTGTAATCCCAGCTACTTGGGAGGCTGAGGCGGGAGAATGGCTTGAACCAGGGGGTGGAGGTTTCAGTGAGCCTCTGTGAGTAAGACTCTGTTACAAACAAACAAACAAACCGGAAAAACAAAAACCAAATTAAATGAAGGAGCTGGGATGAAGGTCTGTAAACAGAGCAGGATCAGGGTAACCCTTTGAATTCCACCAGATCAGATTCAGATTCGAAAGTAGTGTCACCACTGCTGAGAAGGCTTCCCAAGGTGACATGGACAGAGGGCTCACGTCTCACTTCTGCGTTCTCAACTGGCAGGACTCACTCTTCCATGGCCTGAGGGGTGCAGAATGGAGGGGAAACAGAGTCCTGCCCTGGCTTGGGAGCTGGAGACCTGGGTTCCTGCCCTGCTTTGCTGTGAGCCCCACTCGTGTGGGAGCCAGTGTCCTCACGAAGGGAGTCTGTCTTGCACAGGAGCAGGCAGGCGGCCCATGTATAATAAACAGCTGAGGCCGGGTGCGGTGGCTCACGCCTGTAATCCCAGCACTTTGGGAGGCCGAGGCAGGCGAATCACCAGGTCAGGAGATCAAGGCCATCCTGGCTAACACGGTGAAACCCCATCTCTACTAAAAATACAAAAATTAGCCGGGCGTGGTGGCGGGTGCCTGTAGTCCCAGCTACTCGGGAGTCTGAGGCAGGAGAATGGCGTGAACCTGGGAGGCGGAGCTTGCAGTGAGCCAAGATCATGCCACTGCACTCCAGCCTGGGCAACAGAGTGAGACTCCATCTCAAAAATAAAATAAAATAAACAGCTGATCCTCAGATCATAGAGGGTAAAGGGTCAGGGGGAAAATGGAGGGTGTGTGCCCTGTGTGTAAGCACTAAATTCAAACATTTAAAGACGACTGTGCGCTGCTGACCTGGCAGACTTGGCCAGCAGGGTGCCAGTTTGAGATCCCTCAACTAGAGGATTTCTAGGGCCCAGTCTGGTTTGACAGCCCCTCTTCCTACCCACCATACCTGAGCCTTGCCCATCTCCTGAACTCCTGTCCTTCACATCCTTACCCAGGAAAAGGCTAAGGAATGGCCTCGGGGATGCTTATTACATCAAGTGGGATATGTAGTGATACCATTGAATAAGTTATCCTTGGAAGACGTTTAGTGTTTGGGAGTTTGCAAGCTCAGACCATTTTCGAAGGGAAAAAAAAAAGTATTTGTGTTGAATGTTCAGTTCCTCTGGCATCCAGAAGGTTCAAATCAGTTATTTCCATCCCCTTCGATCAGATTTCTGTCTCTGCGGGATGCCCCAAATGAAGGAGCTGGCTTACCTTTCGGAGTCACAGGGTAGAAAAATATGTGTGACTTTAAGCCCTAGAGAAGCCTGGACAGCCAGTGCTCCCCTTGGGGTGGTGTCTGGGGCTGAGATGGTGGAGGGAGCGCAGAGGCAGTCTCTTAACCTGAGCTCTGGGTGGAACAGCAGGAGCTATTACCACACCATTTACTTGTGTTACGTCTCTCTCTCTGCAAGCCCCTGTAGATGAATTTGCAAGTTAAATGCATTTAGGTTACGGCCATCCCATATAAGGCACATAATTTTCTTCTTACAAAGAATGACTAATCACCTGTTAGGAGAACTTTTGAGGACTATTATAGTATCATTTTATATGTGTGTGTGTAAGGAGGCAAAGTGTATGAGTGTGTATATGTATATATTTGTCTGTTTATCAAAGACCTCTTCTGTGACCTCAAATGTCATTGCCACTCTGAATTTAGACATTCATGCACACATAGGGTTGCTAGAGAAATACAGGACACCCACTTAGAAATTTAGAATTTCAGATAAACAGTGAACACTTTTTAGCATAAGTACGTCTCGGGCAATATTTGGGAATATTCACATTCAAAAAGTATTTGCTTTTTGTCTACATTCAAATTTAACTGCACATCCTGTATTTTTATTTGTTAACTCTGGGAATGCTACAGACACACAAATGCACCCATTTGTGTATGTGCCTCCACAACACCTCTGATACGGAGACACAAATATGTGCACACGTATGCATAACTGGGCTGTCCTTTGTCCATGGATTCAGATACACACACACACACACACACACACACATACACTTCCTCCTCTGTCATGAGCACAGTTGTGACCCCAAGGTGCCCTCCGAGTTGAGTTTACAACCACAAGGTCTGTTGTTGCTTCCTGAGGCGGATTTCTCCCGGGTTTCTTTAAGAACCTGCAGTTGCTGGGCGGTCATTACTCTTTCCTGAAGTTCCCATGGATTTAACAGCTTTGGACCTGGTTTGGAGCAGGGGCCCCGGCTGCGGGCTTCCCTCCCGTCCAGCCTGCCCTGCTGCCTTTCCCTGAAGGCGTCTCGGTTACTTGCGGGCCAGGCCCGGCTGGCTGGTGGGCTTTCTTGGGAGCAGGCCTCTTCCCTCCGGCTCCCCAGCTGCTCGTATCCGGGTTTACGGCCCCGGGGCAGTGCCTACGGGGCCTGCAGGCTGGATGTTCTGAGATTTTTATTGGCATCTCCATCAAGATGAGGGCCATGGGGGTCCTTCAGGCCTTCCGGAGCCGCTTTATTGGGGCCGGCCTTCCAGACACGGCGGGGAGCAGCGATTTCCAGGGGAATCTGGTTTCTCTGCTGGGCTCGCACCCGTTTCCTCTGTGTTTGGCTTGGCAGCGCCTCGGCCTGGCCTGTTTTGAGCCTCACCTCGTGCTTGGGCTTTTGTGGCCTGTGGGTAGATGAGGTGGCGAGGGGTAGCCGTTTCCCCTCAGCCACAGAGACACAAACGGAGCTTTGTACGGGGCCGACGCAGGTGGAAGGGAAAGAGCTCAGGCCTCTCCAGCCCTCAGGGAAATGCTCTGGAGTTGGAGGACATTAAAACACAAATGCAAACCACTCCAGATCGTCTGCACCTTGAGAGCCCAAGCTCAGTCGTGGGAGGACTGAATGGCCGGGTGTCAATGACTGCCGCCTTCTTTGGGACCTGGAATAGGAAGGAGGTGCAGGGATTAATATTCTGTGAGGGGATTTAAATTTTAAAACCCCAGTGGGGGTTAAGCTCACAGTGAGCTCTGAGCAACAGATGGTCAGAGTGACCTTGGCGTTGGAGGCAGGGAAGGCGATGCCTGGGGAGAGAGTGCCTGTCCGGGGGGTCCCCTGCTGTCCACAGGTCAGCCCATGTGGGCCACCAAACCAAATGACTAGCCAGCCTACTTGTAATGAAAGATTCAGGATTGGCCGGGCGTGGTGGCTCATGCCTATAATCCCAGCACTTTGAGAGGCCAAGGCGGGTGGATCAGGAGGTCAGAAGTTCGAGACCAGCCTGGCCAAGATGGTGAAACCCCATCTCTACTAAAAATACAAAAATTAGCCGGGCGCTGTGGTGGGCACCTGTAACCCCAGTTACTCAGGAGGCTGAGGCAGGAGAATCGCTTGAACCGGGGAGGCAGAAGTTGCAGTGAGCCAAGATCGCGCCACTGCACTCTAGCCTGGGGGATGGAGGATTCTCTAACAAAAAAAGAAAAGATTCAGGATTAGTGTTTGAGCTGAATTATGTCCCCCTCCAAATTCAAATTCATATGAATGTGGGTACTTCAGAATATGGCTGTCCCTGCCTCCCTGCCACCTCCGCCTATCCCGGGTTCAAGATATTCTCCTGCCTCAGTCTCCTAAGTAGCTGGGATTACAGGTGTGCACCACGATGCCCAGCTAATTTTTGTATTTTTAGTAGAGATGGGTTTTTGCTGTGTTCGCCAGGCTGGTCTCGAACACCTAACCTCAGGTGATCCACCCTCCTCGGCCTCCTAAAATGCTGAGATTACAGGCATGAGCTGCCGTGTCCAGCCTGGACATAGGATCTTTAAAAAGATAATTAAACTAAAATGAGGTCAAACTGGTGGGCCCTAATCCAATGGAGCTAATGCCCTCGTAAAAGAGGAAATGTGGACACAGACACACGCAGAGAAGACCATGTGAGGACACAAGGAGAAAACAGCCGTCCGCAAGCCAAGGAGAGAGACCTCAGGAGAAACCAGCCCAGCTGACACCTTGATCTCAGACTTCCAGCCTCCAGAATGGTGAGGAAGTCAGTTTCTGTTGTTTATGCCCCCTAGTCAGTGGTACCTTGTTACAAGGCCCAAGCAAACAAATATGGTAGCCACAAGAGGGAAATGATCAGGGCGGGCCTTAATTTTGTTTTTTATACGCGGCAGATTGGAGAAGGTGGCCGCACACTCCTAGTAGAGTGTGATCACAGAGATACTGGTGCATCCAACTCTCGGGGCCTTTCATTTCCATGTGATCCAACCCAGCCTGCAGTTCAACCCACCGTCCTTTATTCACTTACAGTTTGAGGCCCCCACGAAGCGGGTCCTGAGACGTAGGTGTCAGTGGTTTATCTGGGAAGTTGTTCCAGGAAGTAGATGAGGGAACAGGGATGGCAGGAAAGCCAAAACCAGGGGAGCTCATGAGATCGTTGTGGTGGGTGGGCCTCAGGAGCTCAGTGCACCAGGGACCCTCTGAGAGTCTTTCTGGTGCCCCTCAGAATTGTCCCACCAAGGGCAGGACGCTGAGGAATTTTTGCCGACGCCCTGGCTGTGCCCCGGTGAAGGTCATTCCTGCTGCTGGAGAAGGTCGTCAAGCACAGGACACGGGAGATGGCCTGAGGGTGTGGGAATGTGTTCCCTGGGGTTGGCTGAGGAGAGGGCACCAACGGCCTCTGCCCAGTCTCTCACGAATCTGCTGACCCAGGGGCTGGCCAGAACCTAATTCCTCGTCTTGCTGGCCGAGGCCCTCAGCCACCTTGCCCTGAACAGTGGATCTGATTCTGCTCCTTCCTGCACCAACGTCATGCTTGATTTTCTTGGTTCCACATTAATCAAGGATGGGAAACACCAAGGCGTTTTTCCTAATCTGTCACAGCCCTCAGCACAGCACTTCTGACATCAGACCCGCAGGAAGGTTCCCCCCACGCCGTGCAGTTCTCCGGTGGACACCAGCAGGGTGTCCTGCAATTCAATTCGGACCCTATCTACCTGGAGATAGCATCAGATCGAAGCATCAGATTGCACAGGCTGAGGGCTCAGTCCCACAAAACCGCACCTCACTTCAGATGTCAATCACAAGCCCCAGGCTGTGGCCTGAACCTCTGACTGACTGGCTATGGACAGGGGTTCCCTCAGCTCCGCTTTTCAGGTTTGATTAATTTGCTAGAACTCAGAGAAACACTTTACATATATTGAACCATTTATTATAAAGGGTATTACAAAGGATGCAGGTAAGCAGCCAGGTGGAAGAGCAGCACAGGGCAAGGCGTGGGGGAAGGGGCGCGGAGCCTCCACCCTCTCCAGCTGCACCACCCTCTAAGAACCTTCACGTGTTCAGCTATCTGAGACCCACCCGAACCCTGTCCCTTTGAGGTGTTATGGAGACTTCATGCGGTAGGCATGATGGATTAAACCATTGGCCATTGGTAATCAACTCAACCCTCAGTCCCTGTCCCCTCCCCAGAGGCTTGGAGGTGGGGCTTAAAGTCCCAACCCTCTAATCCTGCCTTGGTCTTTGCTGCCAGCCACCGGTCATCTCATTAGCATTAAAAAGACACCACTCCAGAGAGTCCAAGGGCATCAGGAGCTGTGTGTCAGGGGCCAGGGGCAGGGACCATATGTGTATTTCTTAAATCACAGTGTTGCGCACACTTAACCCCTGGGTCTGTTGACATGCTGTTTCTCCAGCCCAAATCCTGTGCTCTCCCCCTGACACAGGAGTCTTCTCTCATTGGAGACGTTCCCACTTCTGGACACTCCCCATCCCCATCCCTCACCAGCTCAGTGTGACCCCTGTATCTCCCTTGAGACTGCGAAGTTGTCCCAGGACCTGCCCCTTCATAGGGATAAGGCTTTTCCCCTCTCCTTTTCCCTCCTTCCTGTCTTCCTGCCTCCCTCCTTCTTTTCTTTCTTCTTCTCTCCCTCCCTCCCTCTTTCTTTTCTTCCCTCTTTTTTCCCTCCCTTCCTCTTTCCTTTCTTCCTTCTTTCCTCTCTCCCTCCCTCCTTCCCCGCTTCTTTCTTTCCTCCCTCCTTCCCCTTTCCCTGCTTCCCTCCCTCCCTCTTTCCCGTTTCCCCTCTTCCTTCTTTCCTCTCTCCCTCCCTCCCTCCTTCCCCTCTTCCTTCTTTCTTCTCTCCCTGCCTCCTTCCCTTCTTCCTTCTTTCCTCGCTCCCTCCCTCCTTCCCCTCTTTCTTCTTTCCTCTCTCCCTCCCTCCTTCCTTTCTTTCTTCTTTCCTCCCTCCCTCCCTCCTTCCCCTCTTCCTTCTTTCCTCTCTCCCTCCCTCCTTTACTTACTATGCAGTGTTATGCACTGTGTACCACCTGTTTTGTACGAATCAGTGTGCCAGGGGACACTGAGATGAGTAACTCAGCATTTGTGCCCTTGAGGGGTTCACCATCAATGGCAACAGCCAGCTTTGGTCAGCTCCTTCTGCAAACGCTGACCCTCCCAGCCCAAGCCACCCTGCCTTCTGAGAGTCTAAAGCCAGGTCAATTCCGTAGGCACTAGTCAGTCATGTGGGAGAGGGGTGGTGGATGGAGGCATGGCTTTGCTTCCTTTGTAAAAGCTCTGTGAGTCCTTATGGGTGCCTCTCAGAGGGTGCCTTGGAACTGTCACCCTGGCTGCAGCAGCAGGCACCGCCATGGGTCTCCCTTACACTGGATCCTCTCCATGCACTGCCTTGCTCTCCTCGCCTGTCACTCCTGCCTCCTGAAAGCACCTCCCAAATCAACTGCCTGCACCTGAGTCCTTGCTTCAGGCTCTGCTTTGGGAGAACCCAAATTAAGACCCCATCTCTGCCCAGTGCTGGGTTTGGAAGGCGCGGGCAGGAGCCTGACTGCACCTGCTTTGCCAGCGTTGGGTTGAGGGGCAAGAGGAAAGAAGTAGGGAGCCCAGCTGTGGTCTCCAGGCGAAACTGTGACCTTTGCAACTTCAGTAACGAAGCTGGTTTTTAAAAAATCTCCATCTGCCTGGTTCTTAGATCCACTTCTCAATGTTTCTTAAAGAAAGAAGAGCCGTGACTTGTTAGGATTTCCTCAAACCCCTGTATTTATACAAATGTATATTGACTAGCCTGTTACTCTACTATTTTTAATCAATTTTATTGAGGTATACTTTATAAACAAAATGTATAGTTAACAAATGGTGACAAATTGTATACCTAAGTGACCACCACCTTGATCAAAATAGAGAACATTCCAAAGTCCCAGAAAAGTCCCTCTGTCCTTTTTTGGTCAAACATCCACATTTTTTCCCAACCAGGCAACTCCTCATCTGATTTGAATCACTATGAAATCATTTTATCCATATTACAACTTCATATGCATGGAGTCAGACATATAGAATGATCCCCTCTGTGACTGACTTCTTTCATTCTGGATTCTAGTTCTTTCCTTTTTATTACTGACTCATACTCATCATTGTATAAATCTTTGCAAGGTTATGTGTTTTCATTTCTCTTGGGTAGATGCCTAGGAGTAGAATTGCTGGGATATATGGTAGGTGCATGTTTGACTTTATTTTTTTAAAAACAGAAATTTCTGAGCTGTTTTCCAAGAGTTGTTCCATTATACACTCTTACCAGCAACCTATGAGAATTAGCTACTCCAGCTCCACATCCTTCTCTGCTTTGGGTATTGTATCAGTTCATTCTCACATTCCTATAAAGAAATACCTGAAGGCCAGGTGCGGTGGCTCTCTCCTGTAATCCCAGCACTTTGGGAGGCCAAGGTAGGTGGATCACCTGAGGTCAGGAGTTCGAGACCAGCCTGACCAACATGGTGAAACCCTGTCTCTACTAAAAATACAAAAATCAGCCAGGCATGGTGGCACGTGCCTGTAATCCCAGCTACTCGGGAGGCTGAGGCAAGAGAATCGCTTGAACCCGGGACGTGGAGGTTGCAGTGAGCCAAGATCATGCCACTACACTCCAGCCTGGGTAACAAGAGCGAAACTCCATCTCAAAAAAAAAAAAAAAAGAAAAGAAAAGAAAAGAAATACCTGTTCTGGGTAATTTATAAAGCAAAGAGGTTTAATTGCTTCACGGTTCCACAGGCTGTACAGGAAGTATAGTGGCTTCAGGTTCTGGGGGGGAACTTAGGGAGCTTTTACTTATGGGGGAAGGCGAATCAGAAGCAGGCATCTTCACATGGCAGGAGCAGGACCCAGAGAGAGTGGGGAGGTGCTACACACCTTTAAACAACCAGATCCCTTGGTAACTCACTCACTCACTCACTATTACGGGAACAGCACCGAGGGAATGGTGCTATACCATTCCTGAGAACTCTGCCCCATGATCCGATCACCTCCACCAGACCCCACCTCCAACACTGGGGATTCAACATGAGACAATTTGACATGAGATTTGGTGGGGACACAAATCCAAACCATATCAGGTATTTTCAGGATTTTAAATTTTAGTTGTTTTAGTGGGTGTGTAGTTGTATCCATCTCTATCGGCCATTCACACACCTTCTTTTGTGAAGCATTTGTTCTTTTGCCGGTTAAAAATATTGCATTTTGTTTCTTTATTATTGAGTTATGGAAGTCCTCTATATGTTCTGAATATAAGTCCATTATCAAGTACGTGTGTTGGGAATATTTACTCCCAGACTATGTCTTGAATTTTCAATTCCTTCTTTTGTGAATTTAAAAAATTTATTTTTAAAAATTATTTATTTCCTTTTTGAGATGGAGGTCTCACTATGTTCCCCAGGCTGGCTTCAAACTCCTGGACTCAAGCAATTGTCCTGCCTCAGCCTCCTGAGAAGCTGGGAATACAGGTGTGCACCACCACACACAGTTCATTTTGGTGTCTTGGAGTTTGTTATTTTTTAAACAATAAGAAAGCTCTATTTTCTTCTAGTATGTTTTTATTTTTTGCTTTTAAATTTTAAACAGTTTTATTGAAGTATAATTTACATTTTATAAAATTCTCTCATTTTAAGTGGATACTAATGGTGTTATTTTAAAGCAGAAACTTAATGAAGTCCAGTTGACCCATTTTTTTCTTAGATGATCCTAAGATGATCCTTAGATGATCCTTCTTTTTTCCTAAGACATTTTTCTCTATCCCAAAGTCACAAATATTTTTCTCTGCCTATGTTTTCTTCTGGAAGTTTTAGTTTTAGCTCTTACATTTAAGTCTCTGGGTTAATGTTTGCATATCGTGATCAGTATTGTTTCTAGGTCTTTTCAGTGGCCAGAGCTAAGATACCTAGACTATGCAAAACACGCCTCATAAGTTTATAATGATGTTTCTCATTTAAATCAGGACTATAGGTTTTTGTTTTTTAACTTAACCTCTTTTGATTACATCTATATCTATCTGCTTTCTTCCATATCTGAGCATGTTGATTTTGAAGGACACAAGGGATGCTAGAATTTAAATATCCCATAATTACTCATTTGTATTATCTCATCTTACACACAAAACAGTCTCATAACATTGATATGATCAATTATGATGACTGAAAACTGTGAAGAATGTCTTGTACGTGTGCTTCCCTCTCCTCTCATTTGTTGTCGTTGTGCTATGTCTCCATTGTCAGGACATATGGCCAGTGCATGCTTTTATTTTTTTTTTAGACGGAGTCTCGCTCATGTCCCCCAGGCTGGAGTGCAGTGGTACAATCTTGGCTCACTGCAACCTCTGCCTCCTGAGTTCAAGCGATTCTCCTGCCTCAGCCTCCTGAGCAGCTGGGACTACAGGTGCGTGCCACCATGCCCAGCTAATTTTTTGTATTTTTAGTAGAGACAGGGTTTCAACGTGTTAGCCAGGATGGTCTCAATCTCCTGACTTCATGATCCGCCCGCCTCGGCCTCCCAGAGTGCTGGGATTACAGGCATGAGCCACTGCAGCTGGCCTGCATGCCTTCTTTAAGCTGTCTTTTGTCCGTAGTTCTACCAGTAAGTATATATATTTCATGTTAATATCGCTCTATCGTTTTGTCATCTGCAGCTGATTCTCTGGTAGATTCCTTAGGAAGGACTACAGGAACAATTCTTTTGTTTTCTTTTCCTTTTTTTTTTTTCTTTTTGAGACAGGTTTCACTCTGTCACCCAGTTGGAGTCCAGTGGTGTAATCATGGCCCACTGCTGCCTCGATCTCCTGGGCTCAGATGATCTTCTCGTCTCAGCCTCCTGAGTAATTAGGCCTACAGGCACACACCACCATGCCCTGCTAATTTTTGACTTTTTTTTTTTTTTTGTAGAGACAGGGTTTTTCCACATTGCCCAGGCTGGTCTTGAACCCCTGAGCTCAAGTGATCCATCTGCCTTGACCTCCCAAAGTGCTGGGATTACAGGGATGAGCCACCACAATTGGCTAACAATATTTTCTGGTTCCTACATGTTGATGACAGTTTGTGTCATTTTTATACCCTCCATTCTTGAAAACTGGTTTTCTTGGGTATAAAACCCTTGCTTTGCATTTTTTCCTCTTGCCTGTCTTAAGTTATTCCATTTTCTGCCATAAACTGTTACTATTTTTAAAAATCTGATAGTAAATCTGATCGTTTTCTTTACCTTATAAATCACATGTTCTTGGTTCCTAAGCTTTCGAAGGACTTATTCCTTAAAGTCTATGGTTTTAATAGACTCTTTTGGTGTTGGTTGTTCTTGGTAAATTTTCCTAGATATACAGCGTGCTCTTTCAATACATGTCTTCAAATCTTACGTTTTTCTTTTAGAAGAGAGTTTGGGAATTATAGTTTTTAGTATTCTCTATTCTCTTGCTTTCATTCTACTTTTCAGAGTTTCCATTATCCATATATTAGAACTTCTTTGACTATTTTCAACATTTGGTCACATCCTCTCAACACTTTGTCTCTTTCATTTTTATTTTTGTTAAAAAAAACTTAACTGCTTTTTATCTTTGATTTCTCTTAGGGCAGGTTCAGTTGTGTTGTTTGCTCTTGTGTTCTTCTGGTTTTGTCTTCATTTGTAAAATGAATTTTCTTCTATTTCTAGTTCTTAGTTCTCATTTTTTTTTCTTTTTAGTTTGTCAAAATCTAATCTACATGTTTTTTTGTTGATGTTGTTTGTTTGTTTGTTTGTTTTGAGACGGAGTCTCGCTCTGTCGCCCAGGCTGGAGTGCAGTGGCGCTATCTCGGCTCACTGCAAGCTCCGTCTCCCGGGTTCACGCCATTCTCCTGCCTCAGCCTCCTGAGTAGCTGGGACTACAGGTGCCCGCCACCTCGCCTGGCTTTTTTTTTTTTTTTTTTTTTGTATTTTCAGTAGAGACAGGGTTTCACTGTATTAGCCAGGATGGTCTCCATCTCCTGACCTCGTGATCCGCCCGCCTCGGCCTCCCAAAGTGCTGGGATTACAGGCGTGAGCCACCGCATCTGGCCTAATCTATGTCTTTCCATTGTGTCTTGCATTTTATCCCCAGTGCCTTTTAGCTTTTTTTTTTTTTTTTTTAATAGTAGATTTCAGCTTGATGTATCTTGTGTCTCTGGTGTGCTTTCCTTGTCTGTAGGGATATTATTCTGATTCTTGTTCTCTTTTTTCTTATAATAACTTGGTATAAGATGATTATTTCCTGTTGCTTCTTTTTGTGCCAATTTAGTTTTTCTCGAACTTTCACAAGAAAGCTTTGTTCAGGTAATGCTCCTAACTTCACAGAACTTCTTCTGTTGTTTTCATGTCATATTTTAAAATATGGTGTGCTGCTGCCTGAGTGCCCTGACTCTGTTCAGCTCCCCGCTCTTATCTGGCCTTTCTTGTTCCGTAGTCTCAGTTGTTTCCTTATGACTCAGCTTTTTTTTTTTTTTTTTTTTTTTTTTTGAGACGGAGTCTCGCTCTGTCACCCAGGCTGGAGTGCAGTGGTGCGATCTCGGCTCACTGCAAGCTCCGCCTCCCGGGTTCACGCCATCCTCCTGCCTCAGCCTCCCGAGTAGCTGGGACTACAGGCACCCGCCACCTCGCCCGGCTAGTTTTTTTGTAATTTTTAGTAGAGATGGGGTTTCACCGTGCTAGCCAGGATGGTCTCGATCTCCTGACCTCGTGATCCGCCCGTCTCGGCCTCCCAAAGTGCTGGGATTACAGGCTTGAGCCACCGCGCCCGGCCATGACTCAGCTTTTATTATTTCCTTCCAGCAATTTCTTTTCAGTATAGGCCCCAGTCCTGCGCTCTTTCTAACACACCACACTAGACAGCTGGAGGTGGATAGAGCCCTAACTTTCGAGTCTTCTTAAGAGTTTCATGGGGTTGTTTATGCAAATGAGATACCTGCATGTGACTGACAAAGAATAAATTGAAGGCCACTGCATCGCTGTATGTGACACTTCTCAAATGAGAAATGAGAAGAAGACAGCTAACTCACCATAGGGAGGCATGTTCGGCCTAGATATAGGGCTGACCAGAGTCTGACTTGTGACCTGATAGGAAATCGAGCAGAGTTTGACTTGTGACCTGATAGGAAATTGAGGTGTTCAAGTATTTTCCTTTGGATGAGTGTCTGTTCTGAAGTCTGGACGTATCAGATTTAAACTGTTCTGGGTTTTCTGTTGACAGGGGTATGCAGTGGTTTGAATGTTTGTGTCACCCCACATTTCCATGTTAGAATCCTCGCTTCTAAACTGATGGTATTAGGAGGTGGGGCCTTTGGGAGGTGATTAGATTGTGGAAGCAGAGCTCTCATGAGTAGGACTGGTTCACTGATAAAAGTGCCCCTTCCTTGCCCTTTCTGCCACATGAGGTTAGAGTGAAAAAACAGCTGTGTATGAGGAAGTGACCTCTCACCAGACATGAATCTGTTGCACCTTGATTTTGGACTTCCCAGCCTCCGGTACTGCAGGAAATAAATTTCTGTTCTTTAATAAGCCATCCCATCAATGGTATTGTGTTACAGTGGACTGAACTGCTTGAGACAGGGGTGAAAGTGCCTTGTGACTCTAAAATGTTTGCCAAACTGATTATGGCGTTATGATTATGTTTGAGGCTATGGCTTAATTCATTTGTTGAGCAAATATTGGAGGAGCATCTGCTATGGGCCAGGTCTTGTGCAAGGGGCTGAGGATACAGTGGCAGAAAAGGCAGTCTTGGCTTACAGAAATTACAGTCCTGTTCCTCTGTTCATGTAATTGAAACTTCACGCACATCAGCAAAATATTTATAAGTCTGTGAAGTCACAGATGTGCTGTTGAGAACAATAGCTCAGTGAAAAGTTTAACCTTGTTGCGAGTGGAATCCGGACCAGAGGACGTTTGCATTTCTGTCTTTTAAAATGCTGCCACACACACGGAAAAAAACAAACCAAGCAAAATACGGCATTCACGTCTCTGTTTCTGGTTTTAATTTTCTCCTTTGAGACCCATATCAGATTTGAGTTTCTAAAGAAGTTTATTGTGGTGGAAACGGGGTTGGGATTTTACATAGCGTGGAACTCTCCCGTTTGAAGCCCTTGTCTTGAATGGGTATTACCTTCTGCTTTCAAACAGATGTTTCTATGATCTCCAAACTGGCCCATCACTGAGGCCTGACTTTATCATGAAATGTGATAAGTGAGGCCAAAGGGTCACCTTTATTGTTCAAGAGAAAACTTCACAAGAAAAACGTTTACTATCTGATAACTTGTTGGCAGGATTTACAGCCACTGGGGAAGATGAGAGGGTCCTCAAAGCCTAGCATCGTGGTTTCCATCAAATGGGAAAGCAAAAGACTCCAAAATAGGATTCGTTTGTCAACCTGTGTTCTCTGAGTGGTTTTTCTCCCTCTGAGTCTATTTCATTCACCAAGCATTTATTCAGCGTCATCCTTGTGCCAGGTACCATGCTGCATTCTACTGAGCTGAGACAGTCCCCAGGTTTAAAAGCAAGCTGCGAGGAAAGAGAAAACCAACACGTACTGGCCACTTTCTATCGGCCTGGCATGTGGCTAGATACCTCCACACACAGGGCTTCATCGTAACCCCAGGAAGAATCACAGGAGAGGAACTGGAGGCTCAGAGGAGTTGACTGAGGTCAAACGTGAAATCAGGAGGTCAAACATGAAGTCAGGCCCAGGTCTGTCTGAATCCATAGCTTCTACCTAGAAAATAACCTGGGTTGGGGGGAGTTGTGGGGAGCAGCACAAGCCTCTTCTTAAGTTTCAGCATAAAAATGTTGGGGGCAAATGAAAATCTCATAGCAGATAATTTGTCTCTGGCTTGGAGGAGTCTGAACAGTCCAGTAGTTTTTATATGATTAAAATATGTGTGCGCACGCACACACACACATATTTCCTGACACTACTATATACATTCTGGCATTTTCTGTGAAGTTGTCCGGAAACAATGAGGCCACCAGTAATTATGACATGTCTCAATTCCTCTTTTCATTATATAACCCAAAGAAGCACATTAACATGTGGCAAAGTCATGATTGCATAAAAACTTTCTATAGTCAAGATGCCACTCATCCAGTGGATTCAGCTCAGGTGTCACCTCCTCCAAGAAGCCCGCGCTGAACTCCCGCTCCTGGCATGGTGCTTACATGGCCCCAGCACCCTGCCACAGCCCAGCATCCTTTGCAGCAGCTGTCTACTTGTTGGTGCCAGCCCTTATGAAGCCAATAGTCTTTGGTTGGGAGACAGAAGGTCAATGAAATAATGGACTTGAGAGAGCTTTGTGAAGGACAAATGCAATGTGATCGCCAGTCATTATGCAGGAGACAGAATTGAGCGGGGTGTGAAGGGTAAAGGGCAGGGCATGGTTTGCAGAAGGAGGGCCCCTGATGGTGACTTTGGAGGAGCCCTTGGTTTGGGGAGTCCTCCAGGCTCAAAGATGGGGTGGGCCCAGTGTGAGCCACGCCCAAGGTCAGGGTGCTCAAACCATCTCCAGGTCTATCAGTTTTTTCCTGCAAGAGTGATTACCTTGCAGTAGATGCTTCTGAAAGCTCATGGGTGGGCATAGGTGGGAGCAGGTGCACCCTCGGCTCAACTGATTTATTTCCACTGTGAGTCTGGCTGCATTGGAATCACCTTGGCCCTTCCTCAGTTTCCTGCAAAGCAGAGGCTGTCCAGAGTGCACTAGAAGGAGTCCTCAAGAGAGCATCTGGTGATGGACAGAGCCAGCCTTGGAGGTCTGTTACTCTGGAGGCTCCCATGCAGACCTGCTGCTGAGGCTGAGACCGGCAACCCACCTGCAGACACAGAGAAAAGCAGAGGGAGGCGCCTTTCTTCTCAAAGTTTTTAAGACCATTCACAAGCCTGTCCTGTTTTTCAAAAATCTCAGCCAGGAGTACCAGCCTGCTTCCTTGTCCCCAGATCCTGTGGCCACTCCTCAGGTCTTGTCCTGCCGGGCCCTTGTCTAACTCTGTAACAGTCACTCCATGAAAATTTTAGCTTACAGGAGACTCCCTCTCCAGCTTGTCCTCCTACTCCGCTAAGGGCCTTCTACATTCTGTCCTATTTAATGCTCGCTCACAAAAAGCCCATGAGGCAGATGCTCTTGATGTCACCCCCATCGTGTAGATGGGGGTCCTGAGGCACAGAGAGGTTAATTAACTTGTCGCCGGTCACACAGCATGTGACTGTGGTGCTACAATCTGATTCCAGGCAGTCCGGCTCCAGGCTCATAACCACTGCGTGGACTGCTGCTCACATCAGGTGTATTCAAGAGCATAATTATACAAAAGGTGGGGGAGGCACAAGAAAGAATCATTGCTTGGCACGAAGTGTGGCTTGCTCTGTAGCAAAAGAGAGACCATGTTGCATTTACAGTATCCAAGATGGCTCACGCCTGTAATCCCAGCACTTTGGGAGGCCGAGGTGGGCGGATCACGAGGTCAGGGATCAAGACCATCCTGGCCAACATGGTAAAACCCTGTCTCTACTAAAAATACAAAGATTAGCTGGGTGTGGTGGCAGGTACCTGTAGTCCCAGCTACTCGGAAGGCTGAGGCAGGAGAATTGCTTGAACCAGGGAGTCGGAGTTTGCAGTGAGCCGAGATCGTACCACTGAACTCCAGCCTGGTGACACAGAGAGACGACTCCATCTCAAAAAAAAAAAAAAAAAAAGTGTCCAGGAGTAGGACTCAGTTTCCAGCTGCCCCTGGCCTGGGATGTGGACTTTTCAGAGCGGGGCTCCCTTGACTCACCCTGCACTTCTCCACTTTGGCCACATCTCGGCTCCTGTCCACATACCTGTCCCTCCCTGACACAGTGAGCCTGGCTCTGTGTGTGTTGAGGGGCAGGCAGGCATTGTCATTGTCCACCCACCTCCTCCCCTTCCCCTGGACAGAGTGTGTGCTGGGAACTCCACGCCCCTGCAGCTGGTCCCCAGTGTGGCCGTTATACACTCAGGGTCTAAGACCGCCCACATTCCTCCCTCACCTGGACTGCAGGAATGGGCTCCGAGCAGGCCCCCATTTCTTTTTTTGCCCCTATAAACCACACACGCACACACACCCAACAGCCAGAAAGGTGCTGTCAAAGGCTAAAACTGGTCCCATTGTACCTGCTCACTCCCTCCAGTGGCTCAGGCCTGGAGTGTGGAACAAAACCGAAAGCTCTTCCTGCAACTGATGAAGCCCTGTGCCATCTCCCTGCAGCCCCCTCTAGAGAAAATCCTGGATGCCCATCACATGCCAGGCACTGTGCTAGGCTCCGGGCACTTGACCGGGAGCAAAACTAAAGCCCTGTCCTCCCGGAGCTTATAGCCCAACGGGAAGACACAGAACAATGACGGACAAACCTGCAGGTGAGGGGGTGACACGAGCAGTAAGGAAAGCCCAGTAGGCGGGGGGCCAGCCATGTGATTGCCAGGTGCTCTCTGAAAAGAGCCAGCCAGGCGGGCCTCTGGGACAAGGGGACAGCAGGCAGACCTGAGGCAGGGCGGTGTAGGTACAGCTGAGCTGGCGCAGAGGGCGCAGGTTGCAAGCTTTCTGTTCTTCCTGACGTCTGCTGAGCTCCCAGCCCTGGCCCTGGGTGCGGCTACTCACCCTCTGGGCATTACCCTGGAGCTTCATGAGGCTCAACCCTTCAGAGGGGCCTTCCCTGTCCCACCTCTCTCAACTCCCTTTGCAAATAAATAACTGGAGACTCCGAAGAATGAGGAAACCAGTGCAAGCTCAGCCAGCCTCAAGGCAATCCAGCCCTGGTGTGGAACCAACCCCAACAAGCACTGTGGTTCCTGGTGTTCAGTATTCTCTTCCTCTCCAGACCTGTCTTTCTCCAGAGGACTTCAGGGGACATGTGCACGACCCAGCCCCTGGCTCCCAGGGCCCCACCACTCCACTTTGGCCACCACTCCCCGCATACCTGGGACTATCATTATATGGGAGATCGCCAGTGCCCCTCCCTGAGCAGCCTCATGCCCACCTGCACCACCAGTATCTGGATCCCCCATTCTCTTCCATCAGCCCCACCTTCCTTCCTTGGAGTCTCCTATCCTCCACCCTCAATGTCTTTGTCCTTTGCCTTCTTCCTACATAACTGTAAACAGCCCATCTTGTGCCCACCTAGCCCTCTACCTGCTTTATTTCTCACCTGGCCACCAAGGGGAACTGATGCCACCAAAAACCTGTGGTCTCCAGCCCAGTGGGGCACTCCATGCCTTGGTAATTGTTGGACTGATTCTGGGCCATTCTCTGCATCTCATCCTTCATCAGCATGTTCAAGCCTCCATTAAACCACAAACATCTCCTTCTCTTCCAGCCTCTCCACTCTCAGGAGAAGACTTGACACCCAGTTCATAGAAGGAACCACAGGGCTCCTGCGTGTCACTCCCGCCTGACCTCCGCACCCCTGCAGCCCATGTCCAACCATGGCCGCTTGTTCCCCTCCCACCTGTCTTAGCAGAAAAAGCATCCCTCCTCTAAGTTGGTACCAATCACACCCTCTGCACTCCCCATCTGTCCCTCCTCCCCACTTGGACGGTCTCTCCATGGACCCCTGCCCATTCTTCCTGAAGATGCAGATGGCACCTTTGTGTCTGAGTTCTATGGAACATAAGCTCTGTATCTTGAACTCTTCCTTCTCCACTGGCCCAGGTCTGGGCAACTGGGGGCCAGAGTGAGGAAGCGGCAAGAGTGACCCTGACATGTAGAGGCTGGGCAGCTGCGTCTGTGTGAATGTCTTTGCTTCCCAGTTCCTTTGGGGAACTCACATCTGCCAAACCCTGGGCTTTGTTGCTGGGGTGTAAGTTCATGTACCTCCCTTTCACTACAGAAAGGTAAGGCCACGCAGGAGCTCCTCGGGCCAGATCCTCCCCTCACCACCAAGCCCAGGCAAAGAGTGGATGCACAGTCTCAGGGAGACCAGTTGGCTCCACTCTTCTGACGGAAGGACAGGAACCTTGTTAGAATTCATCTATTCCACCTCGAGGGCCCAGGGAGACTGTTGAGAAGCTCATGCTCCCCAGACTTTCCAGAACAGCCAGAACCTACCTATTCCCAGCCAGATAGTTTAGCTGCCAGGCTTCCAATAATTTCCCTCTTGCTTGTGTCAGGCAGAGTTGGTCTCTGTTGCTGGCAGCCAGCATGCCTACTTGAGGCAGAGAAGGCGTGGTCATTGTGTCTCAGCTTTGAGGAACATAACCCCCATCTAACTAACTCAAGTCAAGAGAGGTTATTGAAGGAGGTAAGGAATCTCCCAGAAAGGAGGTACGGGAAGGACAGCTGGGCCTCGTGGGAACTAGAACAACAGTGAGATGCATTTTCCAGAGGCCACCTGGATGCTTATCTGCCCCTTCCTGGTGGCTCCATTCCCCCACAACCCCCCACAACCGACCACAGACCGGCTTTTTCAGCCTACTCACAGTCCCAGCCTCCCTCCCTGCTGACTCCGACACAACTCTACTGTCCACTGTCTTCGTGTCACTTAGCTGAGATTCTCAAAAAAGAAAGAGTCCAAACAGCTCTGATAGGTATTGGATCCCTCAGCCTCTTTCAGGGCTTATGGAATAAGATTCCGTATGGAAGCTTCCCGGACAGCTGAGTCAGGAGGTGGAGGTGAGCCTGGCAGGCAACTGAACGGACTGTTCCACTAGACACTTACTAAAATGAGCGGGTTAAAGCCGGCCTAGGGAGCCATTGGTGACAGTTCTGAGCAGGGTGCACAGAACGCAGGTTTGAGGCCTCCTTGCCTGGATGCCCAGGTAAGCATTTCTTTTGTTGTTGTTGTTGAGATGAAGTCTCACTCTGTCGCCCAGGGTGGAGCACAGTGGTGCGATCTTGGTTCACTGCAACCTCTGCCTTCCTGGTTCCACGGAATTCTCCTGCCTCAGCCTCCCAAGTAGCTGGGATTACAGGCACATGTCACTATGCCCGGCTAATTTTTTTTTTTTTTTTTTTTTTTAGTAGAGGTGGGGTTTTGCCATGTTGGCTAGGCTGGTCTTGAACTCCTGACCTCAGGTGATCTGCCTGTCTTGGCCTCCCGAAGTGCTGGGATTACTAGGATTACAGGCTTGAGCCACAGCGCTAGGCCCCTGGTAAGCATTTCTGAAAAGCCCCCAACCCTGGGAGCTACTCCAAACACTCCCCAGACAAGACCCTCCCTGCGCCTGCACTTAGGCCCAGAATTGTCCTTCCTTTGGAGGGTTCTGGGCGCCCTGGGGCTACTCCCTCTTGTGAGGCTTCACTCTTTGATCCCCCTTCCTGTCTACCAGCCCTCCTGGACTGAGTAGGACTTTCTCGCTGTGGAAGACAGAATCTTAAACTGATTAAAGCAAAAAGGGAAATTTATTGACTCACGTAACTGAGAAGTCCATGAGTGGAGCTGGCTTAAGGACCGAAATAATGTCATCAGACCTCTTCTCTGTTTCTCTCTCTCTCTCTCTCTCTCTCTCTCTCTCTCTCTCTCTCCCCGCTCCCCGCTGCACACACACACCCTCTGCTCCCCTCTGCATGTGGGCCCAGCTTTTCCTACTGTAGATGAGTTCCTGCGTGCAGTAGGAGAAAGGGTCACAGCTGCAGGAGCTTTAGGTGTATGTCATCCCAACTTAGCCTCAGGCTAAGCTTAGGTCTTCTTTCTCCAACCTCCATAGGTAGAATCCCAGCTTGGGACTGGTCAACTGGGTCACCTGTGTTTCCTGTATTATCGCCATTACTATGTCCAGGGAGATGGGAGGTCCTGACTGTCAAGGCCTGGCTCACGTGCCCACTCCTTTGCCCAGGGACTGATTGGCAGCTGTACTAGAATCACATGCACAGAGGACAGGTCAGTAGGAGGAAGGACGATCGTATTTCAAGAAGATGTAGGAAGGAATGTTGGACACATAGAAACAGCAGATGACCTCCGCACCACTTCGTTTGGGGGCGTAGGTTGGCAGGACTCCTGGATCGTTCAGAGATATTTCTTTCCCACCTCATCTTTCTATGCTATCTGTACTCTCTCCGGCTGGTATCCTTTCTGTCCTATTGTCTGGCGAGTGTTCCAGCACACTGTCTGCCTTTGTGAAACGTCACAGAGTATAAATACATGCATAAACATAAAGCAGGCATTGCTGATTGGATTTCTTGTTTGGGGTCCACACTGCCTCCTTCTAGCCTGGGCTGGGAATATGCGTATCTCCCCACTTTTGTATTCCTTTTTCTGATGGTGTTTGGGTTTCAGATTCTATTAATATTAATTCAGCATCTTCTGGGTGTCCAGCACTTTCACACTGATTATCTCCCTTAAGCCCTGGATTACGGCTGGGGGGCCCAAGACTGAAAGAGGTGAACACCTGTTGTCTTAATTTCCTAGGCTATGGTAACAAATACCCACAGACTGGGTAGCTTAAAACAACAGAAAATTATTCTTATATAGTTCAGGAGGCCAGAAGTCCAAAATCAAGGTCTTAGCAGGGCTGGTTTCTTTGGAGGGCCATGAGGGAGAACCCATTCCCTGCCTGTCCTGGAGCTTCTGGTAGTTGCTGGTGATCCTGGCATCCCGCAGCTGTAGCTACTGACTCCAGCCTCTGCCTCCATGGTCACAGGGCCATCTTCTTATGAGAACACCGGCATATCGGATTAAAATCCCAACCTCGTTTTAACTGGTTATGTCTGCAATGACCCTATATCCAAATAAGGTTATATTCTGAGTTACTGGGAGTAAAAGCTCAATGCATCATTTTTGGAGGAAACAATTTAACTCCTAAAACCCATTAAGCAGTGAAGCCAGGCCTCAAACCCATGTCTCTGACTCCAGAGCCCATACTCTTTCTGCCTGAAGCTGATGATAATGACAGCCAGTGTTTTCAGGGGACTGTGGTGTATGGGCAATTCCTTACATACTTACTACTTAAAAATCATAACAGCCCTATAAGGTAGGCATTGGGGCCATCATTTTCTAGGTGAGGAAATTAAGGCATGCGGAGGTGAAATGCTCAAAGTAACACAACCCCACTTAGGAGCAGAGGTGGGATTTGAGCAGGTTCACCTGACTTCTCCTCCAAGTTGCTCCTGGCCCTGCCTTGAGCTAGAAGGCCCAATATGCACATTGACAAGATGCTATGGGAACCCTAGGTGGGCACAGACCACTGCTGCCTGTAAAGGTTGGGATAAGACTGGTGGAGAGAAAAAAACCTAGAAATCCTTCCTGGAGGAAGTGACAGTTTAGCTGGATCCGGAAAGATAAGTCAGATTTAGTGGGGCAGAGATGAGAGGGAAGGATGTTTCAAACAAGGCAGAGAGTAGAAGCAAGACCTAAAGCCAGGGAAGTATTTGGGGGACAAACGTGGCTCTTTCTGGCTTGTCCATAGCCCACAGTTTCACGTGGGTGAAAAAGGAAAGAGGCTCACTCGAACCGAGGACCCAGATGAAGTCTCTGTATTGACTTACCCTCCAGGTTCCCCTGTTCTAGTGGAAATTTACTTCTAAACCTGCATGTCCTTCAAGAGAGGGAGAAATCGCAGGAAAGCAGGGGAAGCCCAAACAAATAAGACCCACTGAGTGGGGTCCACTCCCTTTCTCCTTCCCACACACCCGCAGACACCCCTATCCCAGCCCAAAAACCAGAGGGTTGAGTTGAGAAACTCTCTGTCTCCAGAAGGCCCAGCCTTCCTTCATTCTGATCCGCCCAAGTGAAAAGGTTTCCAATGTGTTCTTTCGGTTGCCATGGGTTTGCTTTCTGCGTCAGACATTCAGTCTGTCAGACATGAAATGGAATAATATTTTTATTTTTAGGCATGGGTCAGAGAGTCTTTTCTTTCTGCTGCCGGGTTCGCCCCCGCACTGGAACTCCAGGGAATCGGGTCTCTGGAAGCCTGGGAAATGAATAGCTTCAGCAGGAAGCTGGTGGGTGGCGTTCGGTCTGAGCTGGACACTGTGTCCTAGAGTGAGATGACCTCACTCCGGTAGGGGTCCCTTTTGTGTCTTGGCAGAGCAGCTGGTTTTGGTCAAGACCTGAGTGCAAGTTGTGCCTATGTGTCAAGGCTGGCACTGTGGGAGGGCAGGTGGGTGGAGTGGACCTGCTGTGGGTGGTGGAGGAGGTCCAGATGGCCAGTGGCATGTGGCAATGTTGACAAGGAACAGGTGACCACACCAGCAAGTAGTCAGGATCCACAGAGAACCATGGGATGCCCACAGGTAGTTTGCTGGCATTAAGTGCAGGCAGGAATGAGCTCTCATAGTTCAAGTTAAAGGGGGAAATTTAGAAATAGGACCCTCATATTAAGGGCCAGTTCTAAGAACAAAGCAAAACCCCAGGCTTAGAGCAGGATGCCTCAACCTTGGCACAACTGGCACTTGGGGCTGGATAGTTTTTTTGTCATTGGAGACAGTCCTATGTGTTGTAGCATTAACAGCATTCCTGGCCTTCACACACTAGATGCTAGTAACACCCCCTCCCCAGTTGTAACAACTAAAAGTATCTCTAGACACTACCAAATGCCCATAGAGTAGGGAGGCAAAATTGTCTCCTGTTGAGGCTGAGAGGGATCTGGAAAATGAACATGTTTGGGATTTGGGAGGCAGATTGAGGAGCAAGGGAGTAAACAAAGATCCAGTTAGTGGAATAAATGGTGACTCCTTGGCTTGCCCCACATTGGTTAGGATCTTGGGTGGCAAGCAGTGAATGTCAGTTTTTGCTAACGTTCCTGCTGTGGTTTGAATGTGTCCCCAGAAGTTCATAGGCTAGAAACTTAGTCCTCAATGCAAAGGTGTTGAAAGGTGAGACTTTGAAGAGGTGATTAAGTCATGAGGGCTCTGTCCTCATGAATGAATTAACGCCATTATTGTGGGACTGGTTTCCTTATAAAGAATGAGTTTGGCCTGCTTCCCTCTCTCTCTTACCATGTGATGCCTTCTGCCATGTGGTGACACAGCAAGAAGACCCTCACAAGATGCCAGCACCTTGTTCTTGGACTTCCCAGCCTCCAGAACCATAAGCCAATACATTTCTGTTCATTATAAATTACCCAGTCTTGGGTATTCTGTTATAGCAGCACAACAATGAGCTAGGATAACTCCCAAAAGGAGATGTACAGAAAGGCTATGGTAGAGGTAGGGGGGACATTCCTTAGTAACAAGAGGCTGGAAGATCTGGCTTAGAAATGGCAGGAACCAAGGAAGGCTCCGTTTCTTCATCTGTATAATGGTAGTAATAACAGTGCCTGCCTCATAGAGGCATTGAGGATTAAATGAGTTATAAGTATCCAGTACATGATAAGCACAATGTGAGAATGAGCTACTATAACTATTAATGTGGTTGTTTTAGTTTTCTTACCTTCCTATTCATGATCTGGCTGTTGTCTTTCCTTCCATCTTCATGTCTTACCATGCTGTCTCTTGCCCCAACACTCCAGTCAGCCCTGGCCATCTGTGAGCCTCTCAAATGCTAAGCCATTTCACATTTTCACCCAGCTGAAACAATTTCTGTGGGATTTGTCTCAAAGTTCTGTTGCTCTTATCTTTAAAGTGTTTAGACAGGGAATAAGCCTGCCATTTTGAAGTAGCAGGTCCCAGAAATATTTCTCAGAGGAGGTGATGAAGTGTTAAATGCAGCAGGTCTTTTCTGAGAAGTGATTTGCTGCCACAGACCATCTGAGGGGCAAGAGAACAGCTCAGAGAGCAAGAAGACGGCCTGGAGCCTAAGTCAGAAGAAAGAATCCCAGCATGGGCAGCCTTCGTATAGCACGCAGAGACAGACGTAATGCAAGATGGCTGCATCTTGTCTGCTGTGAGCTTAGAAGAGGAGAAAATCTAGGCAAAGGGACCTAAGTCATGGAGAGAATAGAGAAAAGTAGCCCCTGAAACTTACTGTTTTGGGAGTCATGAGGTGCAGCCAATGGCATGGGGAAACCACACCACCATCACCTCTACCTCAGACAGTGAATTGTGCTCTAAGGGCTTTTAGCAGCAAAAAGGTGAGATTTTTAATATTGGAGCCATTTGTCATGTGAGAAGGCCTTGTGGAGGGGTAGCTGGCACTTTTCATCAACTGGGAGCAGAAATAAGCATAAAATAAAAAGCTTCTCCTCAGGGCAGACCACGGGAAACTAGTCTTGGAATCTTGAGTAAGCAGGAAGAGCTGACTTTAGTCCAGAAGGTATGGGACTTGTACCCAGGTGTTGTGTTTATGTTAAGCTTGCTTCATATTGAATCTGGACTTGAAATTGTTATGCAAAGAGTAGTCACTGTGTGTAATTAAATATTTATGCTCTTATTTAACAACAATTTCCATTTTAGCAAAGAAAGCAGACTTTAATCCCCTGCCACTTCTCACCTCTTTCTGTAGCAACCCCAGCTTTAGGTGAGCCCAGAACGGCACTTACTGCCGGTCACCAGAGGCAGCCCCTAGAATGTCAGGCTGAGAGGGGAGCTATACCAAGCTAGCCCTAGACCACAGCGGGAAGCCTTGATGATGAGCCAAGAGCTTGATCTCTCGTTATCACAAAGCGTGGGTTCAAGTTCTGGCTCCACCTTGAGCTAGAAAACTTAATTCCTCTGAGCCTCACTTTCCTTGTCTGTAAAATGGACGTGAGGATCTCTGCCCCATGGGAATGTTGTGTAACTGAAACAAGATAACAAGTATTAATGGTTCCCAGGCATATGGTGCACAAAAAGCAAGAGAGAGCTGTTAGAATGCAGGTTCACAGGCATCTTTTCAGATTTTCTGATTAAGTTCTGGGACAGTCTTACAAACTTCTAGGAGATTCTTATCCAGATATGTTAGTAAGAAACACTGATGTTTAAAAAGCGTTTAGTAACAAGCCCAGTATACAATACGTCTTCAGTACATATCATTGGTACCTGTTGTAATCATTATTCTAATTATTACAATAATAGTGGTACATGACAAACTCTCCCCGAATCCAGTGGCTTAAAATAATAAGCATTTGTTTATCACAGGAATACGCGGGTCAGTGATGCAGGCTGGTCTCAGCTAGGTGGTTCTTTTGGTTGTGGCTGGGCTCACTTAACAGGTTCAATTCAATGCCAGCTGGCTGTCCACTGAAATGATGGGGCAAATAGGCCACGTGTCTCTGAAAATGGGCATGAGGATCTCTGCCCCAGGTGCCATGAGAACTTGCTAATCCGGCATGTTCTCATGGAGGTAGCAGGGGTGCCAGTGCTTTCAGGCCTCCGATTACTGTGATGTTTAGTCCCATCTCGTTGGTCAAAACAAGTTGCATAGCTGAGCCTAGAGCCAAGACATGGCAAGCACCGCACCCAGAGCAGTAGCCCCTGATCAAGCACGTGCCACAGGGAGCTGGTAGGGGGAGTGTGAAGATTTCAGACTAATCGTAAGTATTGTGGTAGAAAATATCAAAGTTCACTGTCTTTGTCTACCAGATTTGCTTCGATGAGCATGCATTACATTTTCAATCAGAAACAAATTTAGCTATTATCACTTTGAAACAAAAATAGTGCTTAGAAAACAAGAGAGGATTATTATGAGGAGTAAATAAGATTTAAACATGTCAATACATGAGGAAGAGCATTGCAAGCTGCCTGGAAGCCTGGAGGATGGTGTGCTAAGAACCAGGCCCCAGCTGGATGTGAAGAGCCCCCTCTCCATCAGGCCTGCAGTCTGCTTTGGATCTGGCTATGCCGCTGCAGCATCACCCACACATTAGGATCAGGTGTTAACGCACCTCTTACCCCTCTGGAGCCCCAGTGCTTGCATGGTGAATCAGTTTCAGGCAGCAAAACCATAGCCTTCCTCACTTTGAGGGCTTCTCTTTACTTTCCCCTTTATCCAACCCCCTGGAAATTTACTTCTCTTGTGTTGCAATACACTGAGGGCTCCTCAGAGGGCAACGCCACATCCCCAAAGTACATCATAAGAGCACTCACAAAAATAAGAGTCACTACCACTTTCTTGAGCCTTTATTATGCTCCAGGCATGGTGCTAACTGCGTTTTATATATTAGCTAATTTAATGCTTCTGATGACCCCATGAGGTTGTGTATGAGTTTCCTATGGCTGCTGTAACAAACTACCACATACCTGGTGTCTGAAAATAGCATAAATTTATTCTCTTACACTTATAGAGTTCAGAAGTCCTAAAATGGGGCTAAAAATCAAGTCAGTAGGCCTATGTTCCTTCTGGATGATCTAGAGGAAAATCTGTTCCTTGCCTCATGCAGCCTTGAGAAACCATGTGCATCCCTCAGCTTGTGGCTCCCTTCCAGCAATGGGGATAAAGAAATGGATGGGGATATGGATGCATGTATGGAAGGGTAGATGGATGGATAGATGGAAGGATGGATAAATGGAAGGATGGATAGATGCATGGATGGATGGATGGATGGATGGATAGATGGATGGTTGGATATATGGATGGATGAATGGAAGGGTGGATGGCTGAATGATGGATGCATGAATGGAAGGATGAATGGGTGGATGGATGGATGGATGGGTGGATGAGTGAATGGAGGGTTGAATGTATGTATGTCTGTATGGATGGATGGATGGTTGGAGAGATGAACAGAGGATGGATGGATGGATGGATGGATGGATGAATGGATGGTTGAATATATGGATGGATGATGGATGAATGGATGGATGGATGGATGGATGGATGGATGGATGGAAGGATGGATGAATGGTTGGATAGATGGATGGGTGAATGGATGAATGGATGACTGGCTGGATGTATGGATGGATGTAAGGATGGATGGATGGAGGGATGGATAATTGTATGTATGTATGTATGGATGGATGGATGGATGGATGGATGATGAATGAATGAAGAGACACTCAGAAAGTCTTTAGTCTCCTTTAGATTTCATCTCTGTGGCTGAGACATGGCAAAGCATTTCTCTTTTCCACCCCCATCCCTGGAGATGTGGTTGCTTTTCGCATCCATCAGCATCAAGATACTTCCCACTCAACTTCGTGGGTGAGAGCCTGTACTCTTTCCAAACCTCTCACTGAACCAGTCCACTCTAGTCATGAGAAAATAAGTATGTCATCTAATCACCAATGATGTCAGTCAAGGAACCTTAAACAAAGAGATTAGTTCTGCTTGTATTTGTTGGTACAATGGACATCATAACATATTTAACAGCACTGTAATGTGGAACAGATGGGAAAGACCCCAGTTTTCAGGGCCTCTCAATCTCTCCCACCTTCTACCAACAGCCAAAACCAGATGACCTTTTAGAACACTTTATGGGCTGGATGGCTGCCAAGCAATTGCTCACCCAGGGGCTGCCAATACCGGCCCAGCCTGATAATGCCTGCTGGGTTCTTCATTGAAGACAATCAAGTTACAATCCTTGGGAATGCTGGAAATTCCACAGTGGATCTAGATACAATATTGGGGTGAAGCCCTCCCAAGCTTTATGCATTTATCATTGAGTTTCCACTAAGTGCTGATTATGTCATGGAATTTCCATCCACAAAACCAAAATCTTGGGAAGTCACCAAGGAGTAAATTTCAATTTGGTTATGTGCTGGGCAAGCTTGGGTAAATTCGTCATCTCTCTGAGCCTGTGTCTTTAGCTGCAAAATAAAGGAGAAGAGCCAGCTGGACAGAGTCCTGAAGCCTGAGTGAGACAGTGTCTGTAGAAGCCCAATAGGCACATAGCAGGTGCCTGAACTAATCTCGGCCCACGTGGGTGAGGGACCGAGTTTAGAACTCTAGATCTATTGAGAAACATTTCACATGCACCTGCATCCCACACAGAATTTTAGAATTTTTGAAATGAAAGGAATCTTGGGGCTTATTTAAACCAAAGCTTGCAAAGCAATGGTCTGTGGGCCACACCCAGCCTGATAGCACATGTGTACACACTCATGTTAGCACAGTTATTTTTTAATAACATTCAAATTAGTTGCCCCCTAAAAAAATTTTTCTAACATTAAATTGTGAAATCTCGAATGATTGAGAAACTGTCACTCTAATCCAAAGCCCACATCCCCACATGGCAATGATTTGACAAAGATCCCAACCTTCCTTCTTTCAGGATGTTTTTACACTTGGTCTGGTGATATGGTTTGGATTTGTTTCCCTGCCCAAATCTCATGTCAAATTGTAATCCCCAACGTTGGAGGAGGGGCCTTGTGGGAAGTGACTGGATCATGGGGGCAAACTTCGCCCTTGCTGTTCTCGTGATAGTGAGTGAGTTCTCATGAGAGTTGGTTGTTTAAAAGTGTGTAGCAGAGGCTCGCTGTCTTCCTCCTGCTTCAGTCATGTAAGACGTGCCTGCTTCTTCTTCACCTTCTGCCATGATTGTAAGTTTCCTGAGGCCTCCCAAGCCATGCTTCCTGTAGAGCTTGTGGAACCTGTCAGACAATTAAACCTCTTTTCTTTATAAATTACCCAGTCCCAGGTAGTTCTTTATAGCAGAGAGAACAAACTAATACGTCCGGTCTGCTCAGATGTTTCCTATCTGGGTTCTGTAGGCATGTTAGTTCACAGATCCAGATTGAGAGCAATTCTTTCACCTTTATAGATAATGAAACTGAGGCCAAAGTGAGGATGACAATAAACCCCTCCCTACGACTGTCTCCTACGACTGTCATGGGAGACATCACCAAGAGATCATGCAGATTTTTCCTTGATCACAGCCTCAGAATCCCTCTTAATACAGTGCTCTGTGTTGGCAGCCATTCAGATAACCAATCAGGTACCTCAGGGATGAGAGATTTTGCTCAGGGTCCCTTAACTCTGCTCTGTTAACCTTAAGGGCTTGCTTTTTCATCTACACCTGATAGTTTTGGGATTGCAAACTGAAGAGACACAAACAGTGGGTTTGCTTCGTGGCTGTGTGCAGGTTTGGAACAAGAGATCACTGGAGGGCAGGGCTGGACGGCAGCAGGGCCATTTTCAAGCTGTGACCTTGAGGTCCCCTTTCTACCTCTCTCAGCCTTGTTTTGCAAAAAGCGTTTGACATTATTGTAAGAATCAAATGAAAGACTGTGGGTGGAAGTGCCCAGCAAACTGTGAAGGTTGCATTATCATTTTATTAAGCATGGTATGCAGTACCCATAAGGCAAAGGGCCCCCTCTCTGACTTCCCTGACTCCAGGGTAAATTTGAATTTTGACATATATTAAAATGTAGCTTGGGAGATATTCCGGCAACCGCACACTATATATTTTGCGTTTGGCTTCCCTGGACTTTGGTCAGGATTGAACATGCATTTCAGCAAAAACATGATTGTAAGAAAATATTTCATTAATCAAATGCAATCTCTTTCTTTATAACCCCTGCATTACCAACCCCCTACCTGACCCCAAAAAGGAAGGCTTGCTGCTTGCACAGACGCCTCCCCCATTGCTCCAAACCATACCCCTCAAGACCTCGCCCAGCAGTACACGTTAGCCCACACAACCATGTTTTCCTTTCCAAACCCTAAAAAAAAGAAAAGAGCCCTTTCTCTTTTCTCTACCCACAGTAATCCTGAAATTATGCACCATATCCGGAACACAGACATGGCCCCAAATTTAATTTTCTGGTTTCTGCAGAGCTGACTTAATCAGACCAGAGTCGAGGAGGGATCCCCCAGGGATGTGCCCCAGAGCTCTGCTGCGGCTCCCAACCTGACAACCCGTGAGACACAGTCACAACACTTTGCCCAGAGCACCACGTGTCTGTGTCTGTAGGTCTCTGTGTGTGTGGTGTGGGTGTGCACCTGTGTATATGGCTTGTATGTCTGGCAGTTGCGTATGATGACTGCCTGTATCTGTGTCCGTATGTGCCTCTGTGGTGTCTGTGTGGGGTATGTAGTGTATCTGCATGTGTAGTGTATGTGTGCATCTGTGTGTGTTTGGCCTATGGGGGGTGTGTGCACACGTGCATGTGTCTGCAGTGTGTATGTGTGTGCTGCGTGTGGTGCATGCACGTGTGTATGCCTGGATGTGGTGCGGTGGGTGTGTTTGGCATGTGTGCGTATCTCTGCGTGTGGTGTGTTTTATGTGTGTGGCATGTGTGTGTATGCATGGTGTGTGTGATTGTATGTGTGCAAGTGTGTGTATGTGTGGAGTGTATGTCTATGTGTGCCTCTGTATAGTGCATGGTTGTGTGTGGTGCATGTACTTGCACACAGGTGTGTGGTATATGTGTACAAGTTGTGTGTGTGTGTGTATGGAGTGTGTCTGTGTTTGTGTGTGCCTCTGTGTGTGGTGCATGGTTGTGTGTGGTGCGTGTCCTTGCACACAGGTGCGTGGTGTATATGTAGGTGTTTGTGTATGGAGTGTGTCTGTGTCTATGTATGCCTCTGTGTGTGTGGTGCATGAATGAGTGGTGTGTGTGCACAGGCATTCAGGTGTGTGCACGTGTCTACAGTGTATATAGCATGTGTGTCTGTGTGCCCGCATGACCTGTCACCCATGCCCTAGGATGAAGAATTGATCGTGGGCTCAATCCTGGGGTCCCTGGGACAGTCCTGCACCTTGTTCTCTCTGCGTGTTCCTCATGGTTATGGAGAACAATGGTTTGAAGAGGACTGGCAGTGCTCCGAGAGATTTCCAAGGTGATTCACATCTAAACTCCCCATTTGACAGAGAGGGATCTGAGGTACAGAGAGGTAATGAGACTTACCAAAAGTCACAAAGCAAGCTGGTGATGAGTGCGAGGCTGGAACCGATTTCTCCTGCCTCCCCGGCCAGTGGGCTTTCTTCCTGGCCCCCTTCAGGGAGGTCACGGCCAGCCTGCTGGGGAGCTGGTCATAGGGAAGGACCTTGCTGGGATTCAAGGGTGGACAGCTTGGCTACATGAATTAATCAGGTAGGAAATTGCACAGCGATGTCCTTGAGCATGAGTTGACAAACGCTTCTGTGAAGGACCAAAGAGTAAATATTTTGGGCCTTTGTAGTGCAAGGGGCAAAATTAAAGCTATTTTGTTGGTACTTACATAACCATTTAAAATGTAACCCACTTAAAAATTTAAAAACCGTTCTTACTCCTTGAACTGTATGAAAACAGGTGGCAGCTAGATTTGACCCACAGGTCTACCCCTGTCTGAGGCTCTGAGAATCAAAACAAACAAGTAGACAGATCTGAACTTGTGAAACCCCAAACAGGAGCAAACACAAGAAGGTCAGTGCCAGCAGCCAAGAGCACAGAATAGGCAGCAAACAAAGAGCCATGGCGGTGATGGGTGAGAAGTGCAGAGCTGAGGTCACAAACTGGCCTGCAGAGATTGGGGGTTGGAGTCCCAGGTATATGGTGCTCAATCACAGACTGTGGTCAGAGACAGGGCCCATTTTCCAGGAAGGTCCAAAGTGAGGCTACGGAGAGGAACTCCATGGCGGCAGCAGTGCTCAGGGGAGGCAGGAGCCCTGTGGGCTGGAAGGACCTCGGCAGGTGCTTGTCCAGTTTTCTCATGGGTGGTAACCTCACGCTGCCCGCCCTCACTGCCATGGTCCACCGGCTGAATGAATGCCCAGGCCTGAATCTCTGCCCAGTGTCTCATTTGGTCATTTTGTGAGCTGCGTGTGTACATGGGTGTTTTAGTCCATTTGGGCTGTTACAACAAAATATCATGGCCTGGGTGGCTGATAAACAACAGAAATTTTTTTCTCATGTTCTAGAGGTTGGGAAGTCGAAGATCAAGGGACCAGCAGCTTCGGTGTCTAGTGAGAGCCTGTTTCCTGGTTCATAGATGGTGCCTTCTTGCTGTATCCTCACATGGTTGAAGGGGCAAGCTCTCCCTCTGGCGTCATTTTAATAGTCACATGCATCACAGCTCCACCGTCATGACCTAATCACCTTCCAGAGCCCTCACCTCCTAATACCATCACCTTGTGGGGTAGGATTTCAACATATGAATTGGGAGTGGGGGGGAAATAAACATGCAGGCCGTACCAGTGGTCCACACCCCCCAGGATACCTACTCCTGCTGCATAACGCCTAACCCTCAGCCCACCCCATAGCTTCACTTGGCGTCCCCCATGACCAGTTGTCTTCAGAATAAAGAATTTGAGGCTGGACGTGGTAACTCACACCTGTAACCCCAGCACTTTGGGAGGCCAAGGTGGCTGGATCACTTGAAGTCAGGAGTTCGAGACCAGCCTGGCCAACATGGCAAAACCCCATTTCTACTAAAAATACAAAAATTAGCCAGGTGTGGTGGCAGGTGCCTGTAGTCCCAGCTACTTGGGAGGCTGAGGCAGGAGAATCACTTGAACTTGGGAGGTGGAGGTTGCAGTGAGCCAAGATCGTACCACTGCACTCCAGCCTGGGTGAGAGTGAGACTCTGTCTCAAAAAGAAAAAAAGTATTTGAGCCTAGTTGATCTTGCGTGATATAATGCAACTAGTCAGATGTATAATGTTATAGGATTACAGCCCCTGTGAAGGCTGGTGATGAAAGACAATGGGGAAGGAACGTCCCCCACTGTCTTTGAAACGTGTATTTAGTAGTTCATTTTGCCTAGAAGGAGAAATGACTGAGAGTACAGATCTACACGGATGAACCGGCAGTACCCAGCACCAGAGAGTAAGCTCTGGGAAGGCAGGATTTGGGGGTTTCTGTTCTGTTCACCATTTTATTTATTCTTGATGTATAATAAGATCTCAATAGGCCAGGTGCGGTGGCTCAGGCCTGTAATTTCAGCACTTTGGGAGGCCAAGAGGGGAGTGGATCACAAGGTCAGGAGTTCGAGACCAGCCTGGCCAATATGGTAAACCCTGTCTCTACCAAAAATACGAAAATTAGTCAAGCGTGGTGGCGTGTGCCTGTAGTCGCAGCTACTTAGGAGGCTGAAGCAGAAGAATCGCTTTAACTTGGGAGGTAGAGGTTGCAGTGAGCCAAGATCGTGCCACTGTACTCCAGGCTGGGTGACAGAGTGAGATTCCATCTCAAAAAAAAAAAAAAAAAAAAAAGCTCAATAATATTTTTTATTTAAATAGTCTTTACTTGATTCTTTCCTTAAGGATGGTCAAGGACTTGAAAAGGACAAGAATGGGGATTGATAACATGGAAGTTTAAGGAAAATATATCTGAGTAGCCCTTTCAGTGAGATCTTGGGTATAAAGATATGTGTGTACTGTTTGAATGCTCATCAAAAGTCCATCTATGGAGAGAAGGCTCTTGATAATCGAGTGTCCAGACGTCACTGGATGTCAGTTCAGTTGCCCGTGAACAAGCGGGCCTGGTGGCAGGGATGTGACAGTCAACCTCATAATTTAGTTCACAGACTTCAGGACATCAAGTAAAATTATGAATGAAACAGAGGAAAACTAATAGAGGACAGGGATGGATATACTGATAAATGAGACATTTTGCTAAGCATTCACTTGTTCATACGGGGGTAGGTGCATTAGAGGGAATGGGAGCTATTGTTTCCACTGCTGTTTTTGCTTGGAAGTTTAAATATGGAAATTGGGGTGCACCAGGACATGAAGTATCCAGAGGCATGGGCTGTGGGGGATACTGTGGATTTGCTTATTAATTGCCTGTTAAACTCCTTGCAAGATGTTTTCCCGTAATGCAGAAGGGTAAAGCTAAAATGGCATTGGCTGAGTGTGGTGGCTCACACCTGGAATCCTAGCACTTTGGGAGGCCGAGATAGGAGTTTGAGATCAGCCTGGGAGACATAGGGAGACTCTGTCTCTTTTTTTAAGGAAAAAAAAAATCATTTAAAAAAAAATAACATGGCATATCCCTGCCTCCTTTGCTTCCGTGTTCTAAATGTGAACCAGGTTTTTCCAACTCCAATACTCCTTCATGAGACTGAGTGTGGGAGGGAGGTGCACAAGGAGACGGCTTGACACGGGCACTCCTTTGCCACAGTGCAGTGGAGGTGAGGCCTTTAGTCAGCGGCGGCAGTGCTCTCCTGGTCTGGCAGCCCCCTGCGGGTGGCAGCAACTTTCTCCACCATGGAAGAGGCAGCGTGGTCCTGAGGCTGAGCTCCTCCTGAAATCTCAGATTAGAGTCTGTTCTTCAGCAATTTTGTGAGCCATTTTATACCCCATCATAAATCCCTTTCTCCTTAAGCTGGTTAGAGTGGCTTCTGTTTTCTGCAACTGACCGCTGACGGATTCTAGATTCTCCCCTTAACAAGCATCGCCAGAACACGTGTAAGCCCATGCGGGAGACCCCAGACTCCTGGCCGTAGTTGCAGGGCAGTACTTTGGAGTCAGGCTATGCATCCTAGAGAACGTAAAAGAAGATGCTTCTTCAGAACCTGCCTAGCATGACCGGGGAAGGCATTTGGGATGGGGTGGAATAAATAGCTCCCAGTTATGGAGTGTGTCCTGTGGGCTGAGCACTGTGAAAGCCCTTTACACATACTATCCCGTTTAATCCGCACAACCACATTCCTTTGAGATAAGTATTCCAGAAGACGGGAGAACGTTTTTAAGGTCCAATGCCTTGCAGATTTGGTTGCTTGGAGCCAAACACTGATGAGGATGATTCCAAGCCTGTTCCTAGAACAGTTTCACCGTCACTTTTAAGGGAGTCAGTTAAGAGCAAAAGAGAAACCTCACATTTTTTTCCAGGGCCATAAAAAAATCTTATTTTTAAAAATAAAATTTTTAGTGATCTTACTACTGGGAATTTATCCAAAGGAAAGGAAATCATTATATTGAAGAGCCATCTGCACCTCCACATTTATTGCAGTACTTGTTCACAATAGCCAAGATATGGGATCAACGTAGGTGTCCAACAACAGATGGATGAAAAAATATGGGATATATACACAATGGAATACCATTCAGCCATTAAAAAAAAAAAAAAAAAAAGGGAAAGGAAATCCCGTCATTCATGGCAACATGGATAGAACTAGAGGACATTATGTTAAGCAAAATAAGCCAGGAACAGAAAGTTAAACACCAAATGTTCTCACTCATATGTGAAAGCTAAAAAAAGTTGATCTCATAGAAGTAAAAAGTAAAACAGGGGATACTAGAAACTGGGGAGAGTAGGAGGAAGGAAGCATGGGGAGAGATTTGTTAAATGATACAAAATTACAGCTAGATAGGAAAAGTAAGTTCTAGTATATTACACCACTGTAGGCTGACTATAGTTAACAATAGTATATAGTTTCAAATAGCTAGAAGAAGGATGCTGAATGTTCCCAACACAAAGAAATGATAAATGTTTGAGATGCTGGATATGCTAATTACCCTGATCCGATACCTTATATTATATGTATCAAAACATCACTATGTACCCCATGAATATGTAACATTATTACTTGTCCATTAAAAAAAAGAATTTTAAGTGTAGAAAAAAAGAAAAATATGTAAGCTGATGAAAAAAGAAGGAAATATACATTTTCTAGCGTTCAAATCCTACAGTGCTTGTCCTAAATACTGCTCAATTTGCCACTTGGAAGGGAAGACTAATCTTTTTTGGAACATTGCCATTATTTAGCATATAACTTTTTACTATTTCTTAATTATAAAGGTATCATTAAAAACTGCAAACTCAGTTTTTGAAATGTTCGATGCTTTTAAAAATTCAGGTCTTTTCATTTACTAGATAGGCAAAACAGATTATTGATGAGATTCTATTCATTTCATTCTAATGAAAATAGAAATGAAATAAAATGGAACAAACAATACATAAAATGTTTATTTGGAATCATTTAGAAAAGGTGCAAAAACAGCACAAAGTTCCCATAACCTTCACCCAGTGATGCAGTCTGCATGTTTGCCTCTCCAGAATTCATGGAATCCCCAGTGCTGGAGGCGGGGCCTGGTAGGAGGTGTTGGATCACAGGGATTTCTCATGAATGACTTAGCGCCATCATTCCCCTGGTGATTAGTGAATGCTTGCTCAGAGAGATCGGGTTGTTTAACAGAGTATGGCACTTTTCTCCCTCTCTCTCTTGATCCTGCTCTGGCCATATGACACGCTGGCTCCCTGTCACCTTCTGCCATGATTGCAGGCTTCCTTAGGACCTCACCAGAAGTGGACGCCAGCACCATGCTTCCAGTTCAGCCTGCAGAACCATGAGCCAATTAACCCTCTTTTCTTTATAAATTATCCAGCTCCAGGTATTCCTTTATAGCAACGCAAAAATAGGCAAACACACCCAGTCTCCTCTAATGGTAACATCTTACATGTCCGTGGGGCATTTGTCAACACCAAGAAATTAACACCAGTACAATCGTGTTAATGAAACTGCTAACTCGATTTGTGTATCACTGGCTTTTCTACTAATGCCTGTTCACTGTTCCAGGATGCAATGCAGGATTCCACATTGCATTCAGCATTGTGGTTTGTTGCTTTCTATTTTTTGTTATCCCATCACCTCATTCCAAAGGAAAAGGGCCTCAGTGATGCGCACGAGCTCAAAGAGAGCAAATACGGACAGCATGAGACAGGCCATGTCTCAGAACAATTTAGAGCAATTTCCCTCACTGTCCATTGGTAGAGGAGCCCTCCTGTTAGAAATTGGCAGCAGCAGGCCACAGCGAAGACCAAGCTGGAGCGGGGAGCAGGGACCAGGACGCATGCCAGCATGCAATTGCAATACAGAATTCCAGCCCGGAAGCCCTGAGCAAGTTGGGGTATCTCCTCTGGCAGCATAATGAAGGGTAGCAGAACGGAGAGCCAGGCCTGCAGAGGCAGGGACAGAGGAGGCCGGCGGGGCCAAGTAGCGGAGTAACAGTCTCACCAAGGGGATTCCACGAGAAGATGATGAATCTCTCCAATTAAGCGTGTCATGGTTGGGCTTCGAAGCCATGGATGAAAACTGAGGTAAGATAATTATTTCCATGGGACGCCTGGTTGTGAAAAAAATCACACGGTCATAAAAATGAATGAGTCGCCCAGCCAGAAACACTAGAGAACTCAGTAAAGATTTAGAAACCGTGTGTGTTTAATGTTACTCTCCCAGCGGGCTGAGTTCTCACAGAAGGTGCTAAATTAAAACAAGGAAGGGTGAATCTAGTTTTCTCACTGAAACAGTGTTTTAACCCTGAAGTTCCTGACCCCAGGTTTGATGCTTCTGCTGTAGAAATAAACATGTATACCACGTTTAGTTAACATAAATGACACGTGGCACACCTTTATGTTATATGGATTAAGACTTCTTCAGATCAGCTAAACAGGGCTATGCCGTGATCAATTCCATATAGACCTAAAAGGCAGAGCACCCCAGTGGACAGAGTTCTGTCTTTCTTCAAAAAACATGCTGCTTTATTTTTTGGACAACTACTTAGAAGGTAAGGGTTCTCGTTATTCAGGGCCACGAGACTCACAAATGTTTCTGGGAGGGTACTTAACACTACTCTAAGACTTTAGACAATGGATCCAGATATGCTGGGTGAAATGACCTCCCTCAGCTGTAAATTCCTTGTAGCCAGCAGTGGTCTCGCTGCAGCCTGACAGTGGAAAGTGATTCTTCCATTTGCAGGGTCTGCTATAGGAGTGCCAGCAACCTAAACAAGGCAGATGGAAAAACCAAGGACCACTCCTTCTTCCCAATAGAACAGATTTCCCACCCTTTGCCCTTTCTCTACAGAACTGCTTCACCAAGTCAAAAACTCAGAGACTCATTTGAATGGTGTTTAACTCTAGGGCATGCACCACTGAACCAGATCCAAATCTATTACGTTTGATGGCAAAAACTGTAATTATTATTATTATTATTATTGAGATGGAGTCTCACTCTGTTGCCCAGGCTGGAGTGCAGTGGCGTGATCTTGGCTTGCTCACTGCAACTTCCACCTCCTGGGTTCAAGCGATTCTCCTGCCTCAGCTTCTCAAGTAGCTGGGACTACAGGTGTGCACTGCCGCACCCGGCTATTTTTTTTTGCATCTTTAGTAGAGGTAGGGTTTCACCATGTTGGCCAGGTTAATCTTGAACTCTTGACCTCAAATGATTTGCCCACCTCAACCTCCCAAAGTGCTGGGATTACAAGCATGAGCCACCACTTCCAGCCTGTAGCAACTTGTGCACCAGTGGTTCAAAGCCTCATGCCCTGCTCTGGACTCCACTTGAATTCATATGGAGACTAAAACTTTGTCTCTTGCTTTACCAGTCATGTAAGGAGTGAGGGGCTACAGATACAATGCTTCTCACTCAAGTCCCCCACCCCCCATCCCGCCCCACCTCCCAAAGGGTGAGAAGGGTTTAAGATCACAGAGATGGGAAAAACTTAGGAAACGTATTACACACGTTATTAAAATAATGGCAGATCTTTAAAAAATTCTCACTTGGGAGAACAAATTAAACAAGAGGCAAAACCATTTTATTTTAAATCCTTCTAATGACGGTGTTCTGAATTGAAGGGTACACTTCTGTGCCTTTGTAAGCAGAAGATTCTGACATACACTTTCCTTTTCTTGGCAAACCAAGGCCATTGTTAGGAGCTTTTGTTAGCCTGTGGCAGCTCCTGGGTTTACTTGCCGGTTTCTTAGACCTGCCCTCAAAAGTCAAGACTGTGTCTCTGGCTTCTCCCGCATCCGGCAGAGTCCTCCCTTTCTCCTCCGCAGCTTCCAGTGCGCTGTGAGTTAAGAAACCAGAGAGCCAAACCCAAGAATTCTTTGTTAAACAAACTGTCCTGGTGGGGCTTTGATCCCTGGGGTTGGGAGTGAAATGGCTGGGAAGGCCTCCTTTTACCTCTATCTGGGCTAGTGCCTGGATCTATTGGGGGTGCTGTTTCTCTACAAAATGCACTCAGAGTACATTTCAGAATTTTCAGTATCCACTTGGCCTGCCCATGACCCCCACCCTTGAGACTGTGAACGAGGAGGTCTGGGGTGATGCTGAGAATGTTTTCGAAGATGCTCCCAGATGAGGCTGATGTCCACGTGAGATTGAGTGCTGCTGTCGCCTTGAGTCTAACCTCCGCATGAACGAGGTTGAACTGGAAGTCAGAATCTTAAAATGTCAGCCTCAGCCACATGTCATCTTTCTTCTCATAACCTCTTGGACAAACTCCTTTACTTCAGAAAACGAATTTCCAAACCACACACTATTTCATAGACCAAAATAGAGATTTTTATTTCTAAACACAAAGCATATACATTTTTAAAAACATAAAACAACAGCAAAAACGTCAAACCATCTTTTAGAACACTGCTACTTCCAACTTGCACAAAAGGAAGGGGAGGAAAACGTCAATGCAACTTTAAAATATAGCACTAAGAAGAAACTCTGGGGTCCTGGTGTTCCTCCCTGGATGGCGGGGAAGGCTCCATCGGCTTTGGACTTGATATGAACCGAGATAACACACACATGTTCCGAGACAGTCGTTTGGCTCCAATACTGCTTGCCTTCCCAGAAAGCTTAATTTATTGCAAATGCATGTTTTACCATCACAAATAATATGACAAGAGTAGATATGGTCCCTCTGCATATTGTTTACATAATAGAACATTTAAAACAATGGAATGAGTTTGCCTTTGACATCAAAAATCATTTATGCAGCATCTACATGCACATATACACACAAAAGTGCGCACGCATACACATGCACACACGCACACACACACACACACACACACACCATGCCATTGCTTGGTCCACATTGCATGAAATACACCATTCCAGCTACATGAACAGGTCAGTATCAGGTCCAGGTCTCCAGGTACAAAGGATGAAGTGAGTTTGCTCACATAGACTTAGCTTAGGGTAGAGTGAATTTGTAGAGTGAACTTGTTTATGAGGACTGCGTTTATGCGGAGGTTGGACTCAAGGCAATCGCAGCACTCAATCTCGTGTGATTATCAGCATCATCTGGGATTATCTTCAAAAACATTCTCAGCATTGCCCCAGACCTCCTTGTTCACAATCTCAGGGGTGGAAGTCATGGGCAGGCCAAACTCACTCTGCCCCACCTGCTGCATCCAGCATGGGTTCTTTTTTTTTTTTTTTTTGACAGTCTTGCTCTGTTGCCCAGGCTGGAGTGCAGTGGCGCAATCTTGGATCACTGCAAGCTCTGCCTCCCGGGTTCACGCCATTCTCCTGCCTCAGCCTCCCAAGCAGCTGGGACTACAGGCGCCCGCCACCACACCTGGCTAATTTTTTGTGTTTTAGTAGAGACGGGATTTCACTGTATTAGCCAGGATGGTCTCGATCTCCTGACCTCGTGATCCACCTGCCTCGGCCTCCCAAAGTGCTAGGATTACAGGCGTGAGCCACTGCGCCTGGCCCAGGATGGTTTCTGAGGAGACATGGGGCCCTCCCATGGGAGGGATGACAAATGAAACTAAAAAATCTATCTGGGTGGATGCCCTTTGGAATGAGGGCTCTGGTCTTTTGGACTTGAAATGGAGGGAAAACATAATCATTCCCTCAAAGATGGTATTGGAAACTTACCATTTTTCCTAACACACACATACAGAACAAGAGAGAGAAAGGAGAAAATTTAGGACCCATAGAATTAAGCCCTCTTTCACAGCAGGTTATCTGCTATCCTGAGAAAAAGAGAGGGCATCGTTTCTAAACCAGCCCAAGGAAATTCCCAGATGACACAGATCTAAGGGGTCATCTGACCTTCCCTTCTTCATGGAGAATGCCCGGGAGAGGCATAAAACTCTGGACCTCGGGGAAAACGCCCTGAGCCTAATGCGGTCTCCCTGGGTTCAGAGAGACCACAGGCTGGGGTCTGTTGTGCTGAAGCCCAATGCTGGAAGCCAGGGCTGCCCAGGTGTGCTTCTGCATGGAGATGTGTGTGTAGTACCCGCACAGGTTATGCTCACATACGCGTGCATCCCTCCCACGCCGCCCACTCCCTCACAGGCACACACAGCTTCCTCTGTCTGCTTCCTCCTCCCCAATAAAACTTCTGGAATATGCACAAGCGACTGCCTCCTTGTTTCTCCCATGAGAGGAATTGGAGCTGCTCAGCAGGCAGAGACCACGCAAAGCCAACTCTGCCCTCTGCCTGCCCCCCCAAGCGCTGGCCTGTCCGTGCTTTTCCAGTGGGAAGGTAGACAGTCAGTGGGTACCTGCTCCCATCCCCTGGGGCCTCATCCTGATGTTGCCAGCTCCCGTCAGCGGTAGGAGTCAACAGACTTCCCCGCGGGAGTGGGCACAAGCCCTACTGCCCCTGCTTTGGAATGTCGCCCTCCAGCTAGCTTACCAGCTGCCAGAGTGACAGCAGCCCGCAGCCTGCAAAGGAAAGGAAAGCAACTGAGGCCCAGGGAACATTCCATAGAGTGGAGCATCGGGCTTGGAGTCAGTCTTGCCTGGGTACAAGTCCCACATTTACCACTCACCCCCTAGCTGGCTGCTCTGAGGCAGGCTGCTGACCCTCCGCACTCTGGTTTCTGTACCTGGTTTCCGATCATGACTCCATAGCATACAGGCTTTTTGAAAGTGTCATGACCATATTACAGGCCCTCGGGGTATGCCTCCTTCCCTCTCTTTCTCATCCAAACAGGAAGACTGGCCGTAGGACTTTGTCCCTCATCTCCACAGAGGTGCTGGGGATGGGCTGGCCGGGTGTTCCTGGTTGCTGAGCTCAGAAGCAAGCATTTCAGAAAGGAAGCCCAGGATCCTCAGGGGAAACTGAGGTCCCTCCTTGTGATTGCTGTCTCCCGGCTGGACAAGGTGGTTGGGTTGGGGATGGTGTTACCATGACAACCGGAGAGCAGGCGCTGGGAGATGCTGAGTCCCACTGACTGTGTTTTAAGGCCCTGAACATCCCGCTGAACCACTTGCTTTTAAACCCCGAGCCTGTGTTTTAATGTTCTTTTAGAAACAAATTCCTCCTTGTTCTTACTTTGAAAAACAGAAGGCGTTTCTCTCATACACAGAAGCTAAGAGAGAAATGACAGCTGGTTTTAAGTCCTCTTTGACTCTGGGCCTCTGCTGAAGGAGCCTGCAGGCACTGGCAATTGGGTGATGAGGGCCACCTGTGGGGTGCCCGCACCCACTTTCCCTTTCAAAGCCTCAATTGTCTGCTAGAAAACAAAGGGCTGGCCTAGAAGGGCTCAGAGATCCTCATTTTCCAAGATTTGCACCCAGGAGCTTCTCAAGCTCAAGAAGAAATGAAAGCAAATATGCATTGCCTGGGCTGAATCCAAACATAAAGGAAGTGTTCAAAAGCTTAGCCCTGGTGCTCACGGCCAGGACAAAGACGGGAGGGGCTGTTCCTGCACAAAAACTCTAGCAAGCAGGGCACACCTATTTGTCGGTTCCCAAGTCTTGCAGGAAGAATGTCTACAATGCCTTTGGGTAGACCTGTAGGACTCAGGGACCCCTGAGACGAGGTGGCAGGCCATGGTGGAGGCCTGCAAGGATGATGGATGATGCCTTCAAGTTCCGCATAAGGAGCATACGGCCAAGGCATGGAGGGTCAGGACAAACCCCGGTTTTTTCCTCCAACTGTAGCAGAGACAGCTAAGTCCCACTCCAAGCCACCCTACCCTTCATTCTTACTAGAAGGCTCCCATCTTTTTGGGTGCATGTTCCCAGACTCCTTGCAGATGTGGGGAAAACATGTGACACCATCCTGGCCAACAAGATGAGAACCGAAGTGGCTGGTGGAGCTTCTAGGAAAACTCCTCATGAGGAGGGCAGATTCATCTAACTCACTCCCCTCCTTCCTGCCTGGAACCCAGATGAAAAATTGGAGGTACAGCAAGCATCCTGGGCCATGAAGTGACTGTGATATAAAGGAAAGAGAGTTGCAAAGCCTTGGCTCTGACATCCACAAGCTGAGGAGACGACACCAGCAACCGCCTATCTCTAGACTTCTCAGGAGGAGAGAAAAGTAAAGTCTCTCATTGGTTTAAGCCAAAGTTGGTCGGGGGAGGAGGGATTCTGTTACTTGTGGCTGAATCTAGGGATTTCTCTTCCAGATGTGAGCCCACCTGCACCCTCCTAGAATTCCTAATATTTCAAGGAGCACTAGACGTTCCAGGACTGACTTCCCTCCTTATCATTAGGTGCGGGGAGGTGGCAAGGAACTGGCCCAAGGTCACACAGCCCATCAGCAGCGGAGGTCCAACTCAACCCTGTCTAGTGCTGAGCAATGTTACCTTGTCATCCAGAGGGTGCAGAGACCGACCCCCACTCCTGGAACTAACTCCCCGAGCTCACTGGCCAAACAAGAACTACTGAGGTCTCAGAGTCCTAACCTGTAAAATGGGTACAAAGTTGGAACAAGACAGTCTATGGAAGCCCTCCACCTCCGACAGCCTAAAAAAAATCCAGGTATCCTCCTTCAACAGAGAACTTAGCATTTCCTAATCCATTTTGCCTCCCCTAAAAGTCCTACCTGGCAGTTTATCCCATTGTCTGCTTTCCGGGGCTAGTTTGTCTCACCCAAGTACTAGATGAAGGAAAAGTGATTTTTGATTGGGAACATCCTAATTTTAACATACATTCAAAAAAAAAAAAAAAAGAAAGAAAAGAAAAGGAGGCCAGAATTGAGAGCTTTCCAAGAGGGCTGGTACAGGTGTACGGATGTCAAACAGGTTTTGCTCACATGCAAATATGATTGATTGGCAGCTGCTTGGAGTGGTTTTGAGGACTGTGATGTTCATTGGGCTGGAGAGTAGGGAGTGGGAAAGGTTGGTGATCAACTATTGATGTCTGTCTTGGAAGCAGCAAGGGCTGTAGTTGCCCACACCTCCCTCCAATGCTGACCTAGACTGGTGACAATCAGATTGGGGTGAGAATTGGCTGAGTCCCCATGAGAGAGGGAATTAGGGCAGGATCCCACTGGGCTATGGACACAGAGGCTCCCTGGCGATCACTACAGACACCAGTGAAAAATACTCTGATTATAGAATCCAAAGGAAGCCTCTGGCACCTTGGGGTGACAGCCACAGGCACAGCCTCCCTGGGGGGTCCTTCAGCTCCCCTCCTCTGAGGAGAAATCCTAGGCAGGGGGCAGAAAAGGGCAAGAGATTATCCTTGAGCATGGACACATTGGTCACTGGGATGTACATACCAACCCAGACAATCCCCAGTGGGGAAAAATGGGCTTTGGAGTAATGGAAATGACAATCAACATCCACTGCCTTAGCCTTGGGCCTCACCTTGAAGCCTCCAGGAGCCTCCCAAGCTGTGTTGTTCTGAGACTCAGCACAGCCCAACATCCTTCTGACCTCCTGAGGCCGAGTCAGTCTATTTTCCCCTCCTTCTGCCATGCCCAGGTCCTCTCCCTGCCCAGCCAGGCTGCTCTGGCCGCCTTGACCCATTTCCTCTGCCCAGCATGGTTCATAGTCATGATGGTGGCCTCCAAGAGGCAGCAAGACACTCTCATGCCCTGTCCTGAGCTCTCCCACTGTCTGCCCCGTGTGACTCTTCCAGTTTCTGTGAAGTGGGCCTGCCCCCTCTGGAGAGGCAGATAGGCAAAGTCAAGGGCAATGACCGCAATCCAGATGGGCATCTTCAATGGCACAAACCCTTTTCTTCATCTGCGAGCACCCTGAGGGCAGGGACTGGGCTTTGCTCACCCCAAATCTCCCAGCACAAAGCCTGACACAGGCTGGAGAATGCTTGTTGCATTGGATTAAGATGCAAAGAGGCACAGGGCACGTCTGCCCACCAACCAGAAGAGAGAAAGCCACAGACCCCGGACAGCATCCAAATGGCCAATGGGAAGGCAGGGCCAGTGAGCACCTGGTTTTTTGTTTTGTTTTTTTGGGGGGGGCCACAGCTGGCAGGCTCCTGGCCTCCGCTGAGCCCGGTTGACACAAATTTCCGCAATGTCCCTCTTCCCATTTCTCTTTCCTTCTCTCCCTCGGGGACTCCTGCACTAAGCAATCCTCAAGCTGCTCTCTTCTCCCAACCATCTCCCGGGTTCCCAAACTTTCAGACGGCATGTGTTTTCAGGAAGAACACTGTATTGGGAGCAAAACCAACATAGAGTTGGCAACTTTTTATTTTGTCCAATGAGGGCTCCCAAAACACAATAGAAACCATCAAAGAAGACAGAGCCACCTTTACCCATTCCTCATTTCCTAAAGGCCATTGAGCACCCTTGAAGTAGGAAGAACATAATCCTAGAATGAAGAGTCAGCATTTGGGTGAAATAAATCCTATAGAAAGAAAAACTCAAGGCGTTCCCTCATATTGTTTCACTCGCCTTTGGTCAGTGAAAGCTTGCCACTAGTGCTTGTCCTTGGAGGAAAGTTGGGAACCATGAAGGTACAGCCTGCCATTCCCATTCTCTTCTTCTCTCTCACTATCCTTCCCTCCCTCCCTCCCTCCTTTTCTCTCTCTTCTCTCTCTCTTTCTCTTTTGCCCTCACTCTCTCTCTCTCTCCTCTCACCCTCAAATTGTGGTAAAATAAACATAACATAAAATTTAGCATCTTAACCACTTTTAAGAACACAGTTCAGTGCATCGAGCCTGACATCACCTCTTGCCTTTGACTCCCTCTGGCCCACTTCCCTGTCTGCCCTCTCCAGCCAGACCAGCATAAAGTGCAGGTCCCCAAAGCTTCTGCAAAGCCTCCCGGCCTCCCAGTCAGGCCTGGCTCCAGTCTAATGGAAGAGTTAAGATCCCCTCTTTACTCCCTAACTGTGGGCAGCCCCAGCCTCCCATCCCCTGCAAAGCAGGGCAGGATGATGCCGCCGGTCCCCGTTTGCCAGCAGTAAAATCCATTAGGGAACCCCTGGTTAGCACAAACTGCCCACCTTCAGGCCTTTTTCTGCCCTCTGCCTGTCATTCTCTGTGGCCCCCAGGCTGCAGAGGGTCCCCAGCTTCCTTCCCCTGAAGCTGCCCAGAGACAAGCATCTTTGGACCCCTGGGCCCTGCAGGGAGCTCCAGCCACCTGCCCGAGGCAAACGGGGCCTGAGAGATGCAATTGGGTCAGGTCATCCATGACCCATTTCCTCTGGAAGGGAGTTGGGTATCAGGAAACACATTTGCCTTTGGGTTTTTAATGTAATTCAACAAAGCACAGCCAAAGCTCTTATCCTGTGCTGGGCATTGGGGGTGTGGAGTTCTGTCATTCATGACTGAGGACCTCATCGTGAGACATTAGAGGGGCTCATCTTCCAGGTGAGCAAGGTGAAGATAATGATGGATGGCCCAGGGGAACATGCTGCTGGTGGCGACTCATCTCAGAGCTGAGGGCCAGTCCCTCGGGGAAACATATGGATGCTCCACTCTGCCCATGTCCCAGGCAAGCTGATGGGCAGGGAGTTCTGCCTGCTTGCCCAGGAAACTCCATTCCCAGAGGCTACAGAGACTGCAACCTGGTAGAACCGGCCTCAAGCCCCCCTCCAGCCTGGGCTTTGGGGTCCTCATTGCCCCATGTTGTGGGTTTGGACCCACTGCAGCATGAGCAAGGGCCTTCATATCTTTAAGCCTCAGTGTTCCATCTCAAACATGGGGGTAAAACAGTATCAAGCCCTGGGGGCAGGTGTCCGTGGGGGAATTACACAAAGCGAGGCTGCAAAGTGCCACCCAAGGGGGTCACGCACCCACGAGCACCAAAGGGAGCACGTTCTTTGTCTCCCTTGTCAGTGTTCCCTCTGTCCTGCCACTACTGAGCACCTCCCAGGGTCCTGGCTTCATGTGCTGTCAGTACCTGCCCATCCCACCCACTCCCAGCTCTTCTTTTTAAACACCGTCTGGGTGCTACGTGTGCCTTTCCACATACAGAAAATGGGTTAAGAAAGGGGTGGGAGGGACAGGTAAGCAAGGATAACTAATTCATCAACCGACCCACTGGTGGCGCTCTCTCCCTCCTCCCCTCCCCTCCTGTCTCTCTCTCTCTGACACACACACACACGCACACACACACCCTGTGTTGGGCCATCAGAGTACCAGTTCTTATAAACTCTAAGACCCCTTTCATTTTGGAGACAGATGAACAAGACACACACACACACACACACACACACACGTGCCACAGCGCCACCTTTTCAAGCAGCACCTAAAGCTCTGCATGGCTGTTAAAGAGGCTAGAAACTAAAGTCATAAGAACAATCGCCTGGCTCGACTTTAAGCAAAGGAGACTGCACTTGCACGTGGAAGCACCAGTAATTGGGCTGTTACATCATATTACAAGTATATTTATAAGAAAGTACTGAAAATAGCAATTCTTTTTAAAAAAACAGTTATGCAGACAAGCAGACTTGATGGCATCATTATCAAAATTTAAAAATATAGGTAGATATCCCCATCCCCGCCCGCATGTTCTAGCTTCTCCCTCCCCAGTATGTGGTATATGTGACAGGCTGCACACATGCCTGGTGGCTGTTTTGTTCCTGTAGTTGCCGACACGCAGGGATCACACCACAGTGAGCAGGGCACCGCCTGAGGGCCGTGGCGGCCAGTTGGGCTCTGGCCTTGCTGTCTCTCACTGTGTGGCCATGGATCAGTTTCTTCCCCGTTCCGGGCCTCAGCTTTCTCACCTGTGACACAGGAGAGTAGAAACCTGGCAAGCCCCCCTGCACCACAGCTCTGACTTCCAGGACTGGACATCTGTGCATGGCTGCCTGGGCTCGCTCAGCCCCTGGTTTTCCAGTAAGATGGTCGCCTGCAGAGAACGGCCCTCTGGCTCGGTTTCCAGATATCTGGAGAAAAGTGTGCTTTCTCTTCTTCCATGAAATCACATATTTCTCCAGATATTTGGAAACCAAGCCACAGGGTTGTAGGATCTACTTTTTGAACTTTTCATCCCCTGTAGTTGCCAATTCTGCATGTACTGGTCCTGTAGAAATAAGTTAAACTGAAGCAACTTGAGGGAAGGAACTTGATGGAAGGATGGAGCGTCCACAGGGCTTGTTTTCCAGAGAAAAGTATTGTTTGGAGGAGCAGAATTATAAGCCTACAGCTTATCATAAAGCTGTTTAAAAACAAAACAAAAAAAAAGGCCAGGCATGGTGGCTCATGCCTGTAATCCCACACTTTGAGAGGCTGAGGCGGGCAGATCACCTGAGGTCAGGAGTTCGAGACCAGCCTGGCCAACATGGTGAAACCCCGTCTCTACTAAAAATACAAAAATTAGCTGGGTGTGGTGGCAGATGCCTGTCATCCCAGCTATTCGGGAGGCTGAGACAGGAGAATCACTTGAACCTGGGAGGCGGAGGTTGCAGTCAGCCGAGATCGCATCACTGCACTCCCGCCTGGGCAAAAAGAGCGAAACTCCATCTCAATAATAATAATAACAATAATAATAATAATAACTCAGAGCCAGGCTTGTGGATGGAAATATACTTCCCAAGTCACATTCTGCTTAAAGCTGTAACAAATACAGGCGAGTTAAAAGAAAAACAAAAGTACGCTTTCTGAGTCAGGCCCGAGGGCTCTCCTTGGCAGCACGGGTTTCCTGCCTGTGAATATCCTGGTTGCCGAGGGCCGGGGCTCCCAAGGGCAGAGCTCACGGTGAAAGGCCAACGGTCAGTGTGTGTGAGACAGCAGTGGTGCTGGGCGTCAGGCCCTCTTAGGGCCTCAGTTTCCTCTTTACTTAAAGGGCCTTTCTGGGTCTATAATACCTTATGATTCCAAAGCCAGATAGAAGTCCAAGGAAATTCCCTCTGAAGCTCCTATTTGTAGTTGAACAGACAAAATCCATTTGTAAAGAGTGGGCATTAAGTATTTTTTTTAAGGGGAAAATTTAGTGTTGATTTAGAACAAACATGATCCAGTTGCTAAGCACTTAGGAACCATCCCAGAGTTCCCTGGCAAGGAAGGGATGAGTTTCTGGCCTTGGGAACTCACGTGGAGTCACCACAGCCCCAGCTCAGGTGGTGCATGGAGCCCAGCTCGCCTACACCTGGCTGGAGAGGGCCTGGTTTTGGGTGGCCTGGGCCCTAGTCCCATATGAGAATGCACATGAGACCTCCTTGGCCCCGTGGACCTGCTGTCTCCAGAGTCCTTTCTGGGAAGGGGAAGGAGAGCCCTTGAGACAGGCCGAACTCCAAAGCAGATTCTCTCACCTCTGTCCTGGACCCTCGATCCCTGGCCCCTGGCATGGCAGACGCTTCCCTTCTGTCCTGCAGCTTGAGCTCTCGATGATGAAAACTCAGTCCAAGAGCGACAGAGGAAATGCATCTTTCCTGGGCACTGCTAGTGGGTGCTGCTCACGGAGTGTGCCTCACCATTCTGCATGGAAATCTTAAAAATAAAGCCTGTCTTCTTCCCTTTCTCCCTGAATGAAACACACAGCACAGGATCTCACCGTTTCACGGGGGCTCGGTGTCATCACCAGGGACAGTCCTCATAGGTCTGTGTGATCAGAAGCCGCTGAGAGCTGGGGTTAGGGCTCCCGCACGCGATGCCTCCACGCGGCTGTACTTTCTTAGTTCAGGGATCTGCTCTCTGCAGCTCTTCTTTTTCTCCCTTGATATCGCTCTGTCACTTGTCACTGCTATCACTGTACCTGCCTCTGGTCATTGCCATTTCTAGTTCTCGTACGTGGCAGCTACTCTCTGTGGTTGTTAAAACTAGACAAGCATACTTGTTCTCATTATGCATAAAGCCAGAGTCGCTGGGCGCCCAGTGAGGGTCTGTGCCGCTCTTCCGCGTTGTAGCTCAGAGGCCTTTCATTACATACGAGTTCTGGGATTGGCTTTGGAGAAGAGGTTGCCATGAAAGTGACAGGTTATTGTTCTTGCTTTCTAGAGTTGACTGCAGACCAAGTCAACAATACCACAAAATCCCATTGGAGGGAGACACTGCTAGGAATCTTCCCAACTCCAGATAGACCTCATATATGAAACAATACATACTGAGCATTTACATACAGATCATATAAAAATTCTAGACATTGTTCCCTAGTCACATGTAGTACACATTTGGTATAAATAGACTAAGACAACACTGTATAAAAAGTAAGTCTGTTCTGGGAATGCTGACACAGCACTGATATGGATGCAGCTCTGCAGTCTTTGGCCTGCCCCTGTTTCCAGTTTCCCTGGCGGGCATCCTCAGGAGGGGCCCTGGGACTGCTGGAGGTTGGAGAACAAAGTCACCTGTGTGCCCCAGTGGGTTAGGTGGGTGGCGGGCCATTGTAGCGCAGCATGAGCGTGAAGGAGCGGGCGAAGTTGTTGGCCAGGGTGCAGCTGCGGTCCTCTTCCCTGATGGGGAGCAGGAACAGCAGGAGGAGGAACAGCAGCAGAAGCAGCTGCAGTGGGAGCGCCACACAGCACACCCTCCGGAAGAGGGAGCCCAGTCCTCGCCACCGCCGAGTCTGCGGAACCAACACAGCACAGGTGAGTGGGCTCGGGGACTCTGGGGGTGGGGGGCAGGTTCAGGGGGCGAGGAGGATGCCAGGAGCGGCGATGGCACTGAACTGACTGTATGACAGTACATGTCTCCGTGTTCTCATCGGTGAAATGGGGCTAATGTAAGTTTTGCCAGAAACAAAGGTTTCTGCAGTTTTCCCAAAGCATTCAAGGCATGAAAGGAAGAACAGAAAATACAGTTGTAGGCTCTGCCATTGTGACATATATCTTTGCTTGCCTGGTGTAGCAGAGGGCTGGCTATGAATCCTAAGGTCACCTGACTTCTCTGCACCTCAAGTTTCTCGTCTACAGATAGAGGCAATAATGGTACCTACACGACAGAGTTGTCATGAGGATCCAATGAGGCAGAGCCTGGCACATAGTAGGTATGTACCAGCTGCTGTCATTATTAGTACACATCCTTAATATTGTCACCATCTAAATCATCGTCATCACCATCATCACCACCATCAAGTTCACCATCATCACTTTCTTCCTCCTGTCTTTCTTCCCTGTTTCCTCTTTCTCCTTCCCCTCTTCCTTTTCTTTTCTTTTCTTTTTCTTTTTTTCTTTTTTTGAGGTGAAGTCTCACTCTGTCACCCAGGCTGGAGTTCAGTGGCGTGATCTCAGCTCACTGCAACCTCCACCTCCCAGGTTCAAGCAGTTCTCTCCCTCAGCCTCCCAGGTAGCTGGGATTACAGGCGCCTGCCACTACACCCAACTATTTTTTTTTTTTTTTTTGTATTTTTAGTAGAGATGGGGTTTCACAATGTTGGCCATGCTGGTCTTGAATGCTGACCTCATGATCCACCCTCCTCAGCCTCCCAAAGTGCTGGGATTATAGGTGTGAGCCACCGTGCCCAGCCCCTCTCTTCCTTTTCCTCCCTCTCCCCTTCCCTCTTCTCCCCTTCTTCCTCCTCCTCCTTTTATTTCATCATCAATTTCATCACCATCACCATCGCCATCAGTATCACATAAAGGTCAGTCTCACAAGTCCAAATGCCTAATGGACTTCTCTGCTACAATATCCCTGAAAGTGGTCAAGAAAATATTTTCTAAATTCTGGAGGGACTGGCGGGGTTTTGGCTTCATGGATGTCTGACTGCCAAGGAGTGCAGGGAAAGAGCTGGTCACTCAGAAAAGTGAGGCCCTCATGGTCAAGATGCTGCAGAGTGCAGGATGAGCCCAGCTTTTAGGATCCTAGCAGACCAGGTCCCCACCCAGACTCTGTTACTCAACAGCTATGTGTCCTTGGGCAAATCAATATTGGATCTTCTGTTTCCTGCTCTGCAAAATGGGGATCAAATACCTACCCCTATTTGCTGGGCTGTGGTGAGGGCTCAAAGCAAAAGTATATTTATGCCTCGATTGATAAATGTACCAGTTCTTACTATTAGTACTATTAGTAATTATTTATAATAATCGTGCTAGCAATTAGTAACTGTTAGTAACATTCATTACTATTAATATTAGTAATCATAGCACTAGTACTATTATCATAGAATATATGTGCTGGCTCCCTGAAGAACCGAGGTTCACCCTCCAGGACACCAAAAGCCACAGTCCCGTGATGATGATAGTGATCGTGACCATGGTGATGGAGGTGAGGGCAATGATGACAGTGATGCTTGATGATGGTGGTGATGGTGATAATGATCATGATGCTAATGGTGGTGGGGTGGGGGTGGGGTGGTGACAGTAAGGTGGTGACGATGGTGATAATGACCATGGTAATGGTGAAAATGGTGATGATCATGGTGATGGTGATGGGGATGGTGGTGACTGTGATGGTGATTGTAAGTGTGAGTGATAGTGATGATAGTGATGGTGATGATGGTGATGGTAATGATGAGAGTGATGGTGGCGGTGGTCATGATGGTGAGGGTGACGGTGGTAAGGATGATGGTGATGGTGATGGTGGTGGTGATGGTGATAGTGATGATGATGGAGGTAGAGATGGTGGTGGTGGTGATGGTGAGGATAATGGTGGTAAGGATGATGGTGATGGTGATATGATGATGGAGGTAGAGATGGTGGTGGTGGTGATGGTGAGGATAATGGTGGTAAGGATGATGGTGATGGTGATAGTGATGATGATGGAGGTAGAGATGGTGGTGGTGGCGATGGTGAGGATAATGGTGGTGGTAAGGATGATGGTGATGGTGATAGTGATGATGATGGAGGTAGCGATGTGGTGGTGGCGATGGTGAGGATAATGGTGGTAAGGATGATGGTGATGGTGATAGTGATGATGATGGAGGTAGAGATGGTGGTGGTGGTGATGGTGAGGGTAATGGTGGTGAGAATGATGGTGTTGGTGATGGTGGTGGTGATGGTGATAGTGATGATGATGGAGATACAGATGGTGGTGGTGGTGATAGTGATGATGATGAAGATACAGATGGTGGTGGTGATAATGGTGAGGGTAATGGTGGTAAGATTGATGGTGTTGGTGATGGTGATGGTGATAGTAATGATGATGATGGAGGTAGAGATGGTGGTGGTAGTGATGGTGACGGTAATGGTGGTAAGGATGATGGTGATGGTGATGGTGGTGGTGATGGTGATAGTTGTGATGGTGATAGAGGTGAAGACGGTGGTGGTGGTGAAGGTGAGGGCAATGGTGCTAAGGGTGATGGCAATGGTGGTGGTGATGGCAGTAGTGGTGGTAGTGACGGTGACGATGGTGATGAAGAAGCACTGTTAAATGCAAATGTTCCTGGGAGGTTCTAACCTGGGCAGTTCTGTCTCTCTACCTCTCCTCTCTGAGTCAACTCATGTATTCCCCTGCTCCAAGTATCTCCTCCAGATGATAACACTTAACCCTGTGCCTGCAGCCTCAAATATGTTCACTCACCAAAGTCCTTAAACACTGATTTTATGAAACAGGCTGCTTATAACAATGAATAAGTACTCTTGGCTGCATGTATTTCAGCGGTGACTTTGGGAGCGGAGGGTAGGGGGTGACACATTGTTTAATGAGTGTGAGTTCACAGAGACGGTGGCTCTTCCCACAACTGCTGGGCTGGGTGGAGCCAAATCTCTGACACATGTGACCCATCCAGGGAGAGGGAAAAGAGGTAAAAGACAATGAGCTGCAGGGCCACCCGGTGTGGGTTTTTACTGCAACTAACAGCCTGTAATTAAGGATCTCCCAAATGGAGGGTCTGCTTACAAGTGTCCTTTTTTATTTGCCCCTCCATTCTCAGAGCTAACACTTTGCTTCTTCAAGAGAGGGGTTGTGCCTTGGCCGTGATCCTCTGGGAAAAACATCTTTGAAGGTCCAAAAAGTGTTTACATATACAAGTGTTGACAAGGGGTGGTCTTCTCAAAGGATTCCTGCAGCCTGCCCAGTGCCTGTTTACTTAGAGCTCACATCTTCACTTAAAGGTCCCTGGATTCCAAAATGCTCTTTAAAAAAGACATCTTTCAATATGTTTCTAAATGCTTAGAAACACACACACACACACGTCCATACAAACACAGACACACACACATATACAACCCTCTAAGAAGCCAACAAGAAAAATGACAATCTTGGCTTTTCCAAAGAGAGAAAGGGCTTCCTCAGGAAGTTATAAGCTCCCCATCGGATATGGTTTGGCTGTGTCCCCACCCAAATCTCATCTTCAATTATAGTTCCCATAATTCCCATGTGTTGTGGGAAGGACCCAGTAGGAGATAATTGAATCACGGGGGCAGTTTCCCCCATACTGTTCTCGTGGTAGTGAATAAGTCTCACAAGATCTGATGGTTTTATAAGGGATTTCCCCTTTCACTTGGCTCCCATTCTCTCTTGTCTGCTGCCATGTAAGACATGCCTTTCTTCTGCCATAATTGTGAGGCCTCCCCAGCCACGTGGAACTGTGAGTTCATTAAACCTCCTTTTCTTTATGAATTACCCAGTCTCAGGTATGTCTTTATCAACAGCATGAAAACGGACTAATACACCATCCCTGAGGGTAGGGAAGCAGGGGTCGATGAGCCCATGGGGGTGGGGATGGAGTAGAGGAGTTAACATACTCATCAGAGGCTCTGACCAAGAGTCCTCCAAGGTCTTACATGATGATCCTGAGACTCCAGATTTCTGAGGATCGCAGGCTAGAGTTCATCACAGTCCATGAGACCTAATCTTCTACCACTGGTGAAATGGGATGTGGGGAAAATAAAAGGTTTGGAGTCTTGGGTTCTAACCCTGACTCTACCACTTTCTAGCTGTGTGATCTAGGGCATGTTGCTTAGCCTCTCAGAGCCTCAGTTTCTTCTCTGTTGGGAGACAGTGACACTTGCCTACCAATGTAGGAAGGATAAATGAAGCAATGCATGCTATGCATAAAAGGCACAGTAGGCACCCAACAAAGGCTCACTTCCTTTCTCCTCTGGCTGATGGGTATGGGCAGAGAGGCAGCTCCTGCAAGTCCCACAAGCTTCCCCTCCACCAGGGATGCAGGGATTAGGCACCGTCATCACCTTCAGTCCCATCAGGGAAGAAAGCACTGCCCTCCTTAAATGCCATCTCTCAGCTCCTTAAAGACCCTCATGCCTTATTACCACAGGGCCTTTGCACGGGCTGTCCCTTGTGTCTGGAATGCTCATTGCCCTTCTTTCTCCACTCCACCTGGTTAGTGCTGACTGACCATTGTAATCTCACCCTGAGTCACTTCCTCCAGGAGACCTTCCCTGGCCTTACACATCCTCAGGGCACCCTTTCCTCTGGATCACTGATTAAGATCTGTGCTGCCCTTAACTCCTCGGAGACGGGGTCCACATTAGTCTTGTACTTTACTGTATCCTCAGCAGTGCTCAGTAAATATTTGCTGGATGAATGAAACCATGAATATAAGGCTCCTTCCCTCCCTGCACCTCTGGCCATTCGCTTCTCCCTCAATACATCAGAGGCCACCCCAGAGACACGGGCACCTGCTATCTGCGAGCTGTTCTCACTGTGCCTATGGTTCACCAGGACGTCTGGGCTCCACTTGTTAGTGAACTCACTAAACACACCCCCAAAGGTCCTGAGCTCTGCTCTTCACCTCACTCAGCAGCCTCCTGGGCACCTTGAGCATCTCTGTGAGGCCGACTTTCCTATGCCCATTTTACAGAGGAAGAAACTGAGGCTGGGAGAGTACCCAGTCCAAGGTCACACAGATAGGCTCAGCTCTCCAGTGTCAGTCAAGAGCCCAGGCTCTTCCTACTATCCCACGTGGCATTTCTCACAAGAAACAACAAATAAAACAACAACAAAAGTATCTGGGGCCTCTGTTGTTCAACCTGGATCTGTGGAGGGTGGGTGTGCTCTGACCTGGGGCCTAGAGAGAGGAAGTCACATCCCATCACCACTGAGGTGAAGGGTCTTACCCAGGACCTGTCCAGGTCTCAGTACCCACCACAAAGATGCTTCCAGGCTGGCACCAAGTGCAGGACCGTGGAGGAGGCCCACTGAGTCAGCTGCAGGGCCCCCAAGGAAGCATCTAGTGGGCAGTTGAGGTTTTAGGACTGAGGCTAGAAGGACAGACCTGCATTAGAGATGAAGCAAGAGCTCACACAGCTTGAAGACGGTGCATAACCACGGGCGTGGAAGGAGGGAGAGTCACCTACGAGACGGTGCAGAAAGCCACAGGTGTGAGAGGAGATGCCGAGAAGAGAATGACCCAAGAGATAGTACATAAACCAGAGGCCTGGAAGGAGGTGCCAGGGAGAGCCACCTACCGGATGGTGCATGAACCACAGGCATGGGAGGAGATGCCAGGGAGAGTTACCCACAAGATAGTGTGCAAACCACAGGCATGGAAGGAGGTGCCAGGGAGAGTGACCCAGGAGAGGGACAGGTCCTGGAGAACCTGACGATACCACCCAAGAAGAAAGAGGTATTGTATTTCTAGTGCCTCTACCCAGCCCCTACAGGTCACTACTTATCCATTACAAAAGCAATGGTAGGAACTTCACAGGGAGAAGCTCCCTAAGGGCAGCCACTCTTTTTTCTTTTTTTTTCTTCTTTTTTTAAATTATACTTTAAGTTCTAGGGTACATGTGCACAATGTGCACGTTTGTTACATATGTATACTTGTGGCATGTTGGTATGCTGCACCCATCAACTCGTCAGCACCCATCAACTTGTCATTTACAACAGGTATAACTCCCAATGTAATCCCTCCCACTCTTAACTGATGATCAGAGTGAACACAGCCCATGTGCGACATACTGACGCCATGTGTCTCCTGATAAGAGGCACAAGTAAACCACAGCACCACTCTGTGACATTCCTGCCAGGAACCCGTCACCAAATCCAATCACAAGGAAACAGCAGGGAAACCCAAACCGAGGGATGTTCCACAAACTGTCCAGCCTGTACTCAAAAAGGTCAAGGTCAAGAAGAATTAGGAAAAACTGAGGAACTGGGCCAGACTGGAGGAAAACAGAGATGTGACAATAAATGCGATGTGTGATCTTGGATTGGATCCTGGACTGAGAAAAAAAAATCTACCAGTAAGACTGTAAGTGGTACGTCCAGACAATGGAATATAATTCAGTGGTCAAAAGAAATGCGCTATTGGACAGGTGCAGTGGCTCATGCCTGTAATCCCAGCACTTTGAGAGGCCGAGGCAGGCAGATCACTTGAGGTCAGGAGTTTGAGACCAGCCTGACCAACATGGTGAAACCATATCTCTACTAAAAATACAAAAAAAAAAAAAACAAAACAAAAGAAAAAACAAAACCTAGCCCGGTGTGGTGGCAGGCACCTGTAATTCCAGCTACTCGGGAGGCTGGGGCAGAAGAATTGCTTGAACCTGGGAGGTAGAGGTTGCAGTGAGCAGAGATTGCACCACTGCACTCCAGCCTGGGTGACAGAGTGAGACTCCATTTCAAAAAAAAAAAGAAAAGAAAAAGAAAAAAGAAATGAGCTGTCAGGCCACAAAGACACTGAGGATCCTTAAATGCATGTTGACAGGTAAAAGAAGTCAGTCTGAAAGGCTGCATAGTGTATGAAGCCAGCCATAGGACATCCTAGAAACGGCAAACCGTGGAGACAGCAGAAAGATGTGTGGTTGCCAGGGCCTGTGGAGAGGTGGGGAGGGATGAACAGGTGGAGCACAGGGGATTTTCAGGGCAGTGAAACTGTTCTGCATCATACTTTAGTGGTGGATACTGGTCATTAGACATTTGTCCACACCCATAGATTGTACAACACCAAGAGTGGGTGCTCAGGCAAGCCGTGAACTGAGTTATTAACAATGTATCAAGTGGTTCATCATCCTTAGCAAATGGACCACACTAAGGCAAGATGTTAACTAATGTGGAAGACGGAGGGGGCTGGGATGAGAGGAGGTCTATGGGAATACTTTGTACATTCTGCTCAATTTTTCTATAAACCGAAAGCTGCTCAAAAACGAAAGTCTATCAATTCAAAAGAGACTATTGAGACAGCTTAAAATTTTAAAATATGGACTGTGGATTAAATAATAGTATTTCATTAACATTGAGTGTTATCAACACTGACTTAGATAGCTGGCAAACAGTAAAACAAAGAGAGAGGTATCAGGATAGAGACAGCTGGAAGAGGAGGCCTTGGTCATCAGTCCCAGTGCCCCAGGGCCAGGTGTGATGAGGACAGCAGTTCACTGGCCTTAGTGAAGAAGTAGCTGCTGGGTACCTCACTGCGATGAATTTCAGACGAGTTGTGGGGTGGAAGGTGAGTGAGCAAGTGTAGAGAATGCTTCTTTGGATCTTGGTAGTCAAGGACTAGTTTCAAATACTTCACCACCAAAGTTTTAGCACCAACTTGTTCACAAATCATCAAAGACTGATTGTTTCTGGGCTCTGTAGATAGATGGAGTGGCGAGGCCGTGGGATGACACAGAGCATGGTGAAGGCTGTCCCTGGCTCTGTTTTTTAGAGGTCAGAGACTGCATGGCCCTAGCAAAGCCTAGGCCTTTGGTTGTGACTAGGGAAGAAGCAGATTTGACTTGCCCCTGGAGTTCCACGGTAAGTCACAGGAGTACAAACTCAAGCTATGTTGCCTCTCCTGACTCCCATCTGACCCCATCCCACGAGTGAGAGAAGGGGCCAAGGGGCCCAGAAACCATTTCCTCCCACTATAAAAGGAGAAGGCAGTTGTGAGTATTAAGGACCAAGCACATGCGTGCCCAGCACAGTGCCTGACACACAAAAGGGATTTTTGCAAAGAGAGAAAGTTACAATCTAATATGGAATACTCACTGAGATTGGGTATCGCAGTAGCTCATCCAATCTAAGACGCTGATTAAAAAGTGCCTCATTATTTTACAAACCGCTAAGAAAGAAAAGAACAGCAACCAAGATGGCGCATCTGATTGGACAGCCCACATCAGTATGGGGGACCCAGGGAGCTGCACCTTCAACATAAGGAGAAATGAGAAATAAACCCACCTCACAGAAAGAGGGGGCAAGGAAATTCCAGGTCTTCTCTTGGCACTGGGTGAAGGGTGGGAAACCAAAACTCTTCCTCAAGAGTCTGAACCACGGGCTGGAGCTCCCCAAGGTTGGCGGTCTCCGTTTACACAACCAGTGTGGTCCAAAGGAAACCCAAACAGGACACAACCCACAAGCAGACATTTTAATTTAAAGGAATCTCAGGTTGGGGGTGACGGGCAGTAAATCTAAATCTTCACTGGAAGAACTACATTGTAACAAGACACCCGAATTCCAGAGATGTGAAAATGTGAAAAAATATGAGTCTTAAAACCTATGAAACATAGTCAAATAAATAAAATGCTACTCTAAAGTCACACAAAATCTGGATCTATAGTCCAAGAGCCCACATATGAAATGGATGGGAGATGCCTGCTCTCTGTTTCCGCAAACTAGCACTGCCCTATTTCACCCTGGCTCACAGAACCTTTGGCCAATCCATCCCCAACTAAAAGTTTGCCTCAGGTAGGGCTATTCCACCTCCCTGGGCCAATGCAAGGAATGCAATTTACTCACAGCGCAACTGCAACTCAAAAGCAATGACATTTGACGTGTCTAAATGCTGCAGGCAAACACGCCCGCGGCAGTGAGTTGGCAAGTGCGTAGGCAGCTGCAAATTTAATAAATCTTAATTATTCTGTTTATACAAACAAGCAGGCTGAAGCCACTGACGTAGCTGGGGCTTTCAGTGACTTGGAGCATGGAGGGAGGAAAAAAAGTGTGGAGAACCAACTGCTCATAAATAATTAGCTTTGGGGTAAGTTAGTTTTTCCCCGTTTCCCTTTAGACCAAAAATAATATGTGGAATGTTTTTAAGTTCGCAAGATTACAGCCTCTGAAGACAGCACCTACTTTCTACCTGCCAGGCCTGTGGATGTGCATACGTGCACACGTGCGCAGAACCACACACGCATACGCCACACCCCAACCCGCAAAGAACCACGCACACACCGAAGCGAAGGGAGGATTTCCCCCTCAGATGTGCCGTTGCTCCCTTTGCTCTCAGAAGGAAAAGCAGGACGGTGTCTGCAGGTCTCCCAGGTCCCCAGTCACACAGCACTTGAGAACCTACTGTGTGCCATTGTTACAACAGGAACTTTGCTACCAGGAGCTCAGTGAACTCGCATTTGAGTTTGGAAGATTGCAGCTAAATGACTCACTGGAGGTCACACACACTAATGGTGGAGCCTGGGTTTGAATCCAGAGTGGAAAGTGGTGGTTCTCAAAGTGTGGTCCCCGGGCCCCCAGCAGCAGCAACACCTGGGATCATGTCAGAAATGCAGATTCATGGGCCACCCTAAAACTAATGAATCGAAAACTCCAGAGGTGGGGTCCAACAATCTATGTTTTAACAAGCTGTCCTATAAAGGAGCCATAGATGGTCTCTGTGTATTGGCCCCCACATTGTTTACTTCTTCACAGTGGGTTGAGATCCATTAGCTCAAAAGCCATCAAGCACCAAGGACAAATGTTTGCACATCCAATTGTTTTAAACATAGCCCAAGTAAGCAGATTCTTTAGTCATTTAGAGCTTTCCTGCTTTGCATACCCCACCAAGCTGTGCCCAACGTCTTCTGGTCATAGACAAGATACACCTCAGGGCTACATGGATCCCAAGTGGTGTGACCTTCAGAGCTCTCTGATCCAGAGATTCCCATTGTGCTACTGAGAAACATCAGCTGGACACGTGTGCTCTGGCCCCATCCCCCTCTCTCCACCCAAGCAGGATGTACAGTCTACAGGACAGGTCACTGCTCTTCTGTTCACTGATGTATCCCAGTGCCTAAAACAGAGCTTGGCACAAAGTCAGCACGAAGGAAGGAAGGAAGGAAGGAAGGAAGGAAGGAAGGAAGGAAGGAGGGAAGGAGGGAAGGAGGGAAGGAGGGAAGGAGGGAAGGAGGGAAGGAGGGAAGGAGGGAAGGAGGGAAGGAGGGAAGGAAGGAAGGAGGGAAGGAAGGAGGGGAGGAAGGAAAGAAGGGAGGGAGGGAGAGAGGGAGGGAGGGAGGGAGGGAGGGAGGGAGGGAGGGAGGCAACATAGAGATAGCAATGAACGCTGTGGCTATGAACATACCACAGTAACACATTAATTACAGGTTGTAGGAACCTGAGCCTGCACTGGAGGGCTGGTGTCAGCCTACAAATGTCACTACTCAAAAACATTTAGTGAGCACTTACTATGTGCTAGGCACCATGGCTAGACACCAGGGGGCCCAGACTTGACACCCACATGGATCCTGGCCTGGGGGCTGCATAGGTGGGGGCTTCCAACCAGAGAGAGGCTTGAAGTGCAGGAGCTAGAGTCAGTCTGGACATCAGGTCCTGGGTCCCCCGTCTCCCACCAGGACCCACCCGGCCGGCCTGTGTAGAACACCTGTCCTTTCTTGATGATTTTCCCTATCTCGTGAGAAGTCTGTTTGTTATTCGAAACTGGGGTGTGTTGGGGGCAGGGTTTAAGTGATCAGAAGTACTTCTACTTTCATATACTGCAGTTCACACAATCTTCAAACTAAGTTCATGAAGTAAATAAGGTTGCCATTAATAGTTCCATTTTAGGCTGGGCACAGTGGCTTACGCCTATAATTCCAGCACTCTGGGAGGCCGAGGAGGGTGGATCACCTGAGGTCGGGAGTTCAAGACCAGCCTTGCCAATATGGCGAAACCCCGTCTCTACTAAAAATACAAAAATTAGCCGGGCGTGGTGGCACATTCCTGTAATCCCAGCTACTCGGGAGGCTTAGGCAGGAAAAGTGCCTGAACCCGGGAGGCAGAGGTTGCAGTGAGCTGAGATTATGCCATTGCACTCCAGCCTGGGTGACAAGAGACTCCATCTCAAAAAAAAAAAAAAAAAAGAAAAAAAAATTCCATTTTATAGATGGGGAAAGTGAGCCCCAAGGAGCCAAACAACTCCCTCAAAACCACAAAGCCAGTTGGTGTTGGGCCCAGAGCCCGGCCTTGATTTTGTGACTGCCCCGCCCAGTCCATGTGTCATCCACTCTCCTATAGATGCTACTTATGACACCAGCCTGAGGCCAAGAAGAAATCACAGATTTCTAGGAAACTCAGATTCCAAAGAATGAGAGATCTCAAGGAACTCAGAGTGCCGTGGGTCAGAGCACGCTGGAGGCTTGTGTCAGTACGGGCCAGTGCCTAGCAGGAAAACACAGCATTCGTTCTTTTGGAAACAGTGGCACCAGGGGACACCAATTTACACCTGGCTTTTCCAGAAATGGGGAGACACTCCGGGCCCCAGGGAAGTCTTCCGCAAGTCACAACGTGGAAGGTTAACAACATGGGGTTTGGATTCAGAGGCCAGAGACCACTGAGGGGCTGAGGCCTTCCTTGAACAAGTCACTTCAGGCTTGCCCCTTCTGTTTCCTCACTCTGAAAGTTGAGATTATACTGCCTCCTGGGTGTCACTGGGAGAGTTACAGGAGGGGCCCTAACCACAACTTAGCACAGTTCCTTACACACACAGTGGATGGCCAATACATAGCATCTTGAGTAAGAATCATACCTGTTTCTCATTGTTGTCATTATTACTGCCGTTATTGTTATTGCTTCGGCCTGCAAAGGCCCTGGGAGTGACTCTGAGCATGGCTCCATAGGGTAAGTGGAAACACCTGCCTAGTAGAACTCAAAGGCACGATCCCTCCCTCTCCTGTCCCTACTGAGCCCCGCAGACCCTCCACCACCAGGGTGGCCACACCGTCCAGTTTGCCCACAACAACCCAGGTTTCCTGGGACAGTCCCGGTTCACACCTGTTGTCACAGAGTAATCACTGGTAGCATCTTTGTCCACTCCCCAGCGTGTCCTGATTTGGGAGAGTGAACTCCAAGATCCCCTCTCTGCTATGTGCCTGTCACAGCGGAGGACTCTGCACACCCTGGCCAGCTTCCCCCCGAGCCTGGGGCTTCTTGAGACCAAGAATCCTGGGCCCCAGCACAGCGCAGCCCAGAGTTGATCCCCCATAAATGTTCTTTGGTCTTCCTGGAGCCTTCCAGAAAGCCCACGAGTCCTGCCCCCGTGTCACGGGCCCACCAACCCTCCAGGCACCCTGCCCGCTAGCTGTGTGGAGCAGATGGCAGACACTGTACCTTTTGGAATCCAGTCGGCTCCCCTGGAGAACTTTGTGTCTGTTATTTTAGGGAAGGAGAGGAAAAGGGGGGAAAAAAATAAGTCAAGTGAGTGAAACTTAAATCCCAACAGAGCCTGTAATGGAATATTCATTTTGTCAGGGGAGTGTTTCTTTAAAACTTCTGGTCATCTGGACAGCCTGAGCCAGCAGGTGATTCGATTTAATGAGCTTTTTAACACACTTCAGGCCCAGCTGGGATTCTGTCTGGAAAGGCGGTGGCCAAGGCCGGCTGGGGCCATGGCCGACCTGGCTTGGGCTAGGGTGACACCTAGCGGCCATCTCGGCTGCTACAGGGCCAGGAAAGCCTGGGGTGCCCAGCTTGGGCCTGGGGTCTGAGGCTGAAAGGGCCCTTAGGGGCCATCTCACCACCCTCCTCAGACTTAGGGACCTAGGAAACTTAACCTCTGTGCCTCAGTTTCCTCACTGGTTCACAGGGCATATAACAGCACCTCCTTTAATGGGCTGTTATGAGGACATAGCATTGAGCAAAGGTTATGATTATCACTGTTTTGCTATTATTATTATTATTTTGTGTGAGGAGACACAGGGGCCCCCAAAAAGGAAGGTGCTTGCTCAACTCAGACACAGGGCAAGTTAGAGACATGGGGCTGGACCCCAGGGCTCCTGATGCCACTCCAGTGCTTCCCAAGGTCACGCCTACAACACAAGGGTGTGTCTGCAGGCTGGCTCTGCCACTGACCACTCATGCAGCCTTGGACAAGTATTTTCACTGCTTGGAGTCTCAGCTCCCTGTCTGGATGCTGGAGATACAATGACTTGAGCAGAGGGGAACCATACGGACTGAATGGGACAGTGCACACAGAGCCCTCGGCTTGGGAGGTAGGAAGCACTCCTTACACATTAATTACAAGGTCACTGCTGTCCTGATTGGGACTCCAGCCTCATGAGGTGGTTGGATGGCCAAATGGCATCACCTGAGTCAAGTGTCCGGGACCCTTGGGTGTCCCTGTCCTCTGTCTGAGTAGTCATCTCTGCCTGGTGTGTGAATGCACAGGGCAGGGTGGATGCGGGCTGAGCACTGTATCCTCAGGCAAATCCAGGCCCAGCTACAGTCCTGTCCCTGGAATCTGGGACCTGCACATCCTTGGCACCTACCAGCAGGTAGCCGGAGTCCTTCAGCTTGGACTTGTACAGCATCCACTGGTAGCGCAGATCTTCCAGCTTGTCTGAGGTCCCCCTTGCTGGCCCGAGACGAAGGAGATGCTCAAAGAGATGCTGACCTTCTGGCACCCGAGCCTCCAGCTCCTGGGGGAAGCAGCAGCGTCATGGTGGGGTTTCCAAATGGCCCAGACAGCCTCACCTGGCCGGTAAGGATGGGTCCATCAAATTTCACTCAACAGACAGGTAGGAAGGCAGGAGGCAGACAGAATCCATAAAGTGGGACTCCCATCTGTGCAATTCAAGCCAAGGCCTCGCCCTTGCTCTCAGGAATGTTACAGGATGGCCTCCTGCACAGAACGGGCAGCTGGGCTGCAGACCTCCAGTGGTTACTTCCAACTCTGACATTCCAGGACCAAGTCCTCCAGAGGGCTTGACTAGAGTTTGCCTCATTCTAAAAGTTGTCATTGTGAACAGGTCTTTCTGTTGGCATTATGAGCCTGGCAGAGTGGGGTTGGAATGTGTAGATTTTTCTCAGGAAATGTAAGTACTGTGTTCCCTTGGGATGGAACCTTTTATTCGCAGGACTCTGGAGAGGTGGTGTGATGGGGCAGTAGGAGCGGGGCTATAAATCCGGGAGCCCAGGTTTCAGTCCTGGCTTTGGATCCTGACTCTGCCCCATCCCACTAGCATGTAATATGCGACACCTTGCTTAGCTTCTCAGAGCCCGCAGGAACATATGCTGTACAAAAGCAAGGGGGTTTAACTTGAGGAACAGAAAGTCATTTCTGATATGGCTGGAATCGGGTGGTGGTGCGGTGGGGGGAGTGAGAGGAGCAGCCAAATATGAGATGGGAGAGGCAGGCAAGGAAGATTTCCAGGTAATGGCCAACTAGATAATTGGGACCAAACCTCTCACTAAGGACAAAATATTTAAAGCATTTTAAAGGCATAAAAGTATTAACAAAAGAATGTGAGGCACACCGGGACACAACTTGCGAAAGAATGAAAACCCAGGGCAGTCAGCGCTGTGTTCAGACCGGCTTTTGTCCATGGAACATTTGCCAATTTGGAAGGAATAGCTGTAAAACACCTTTGCTTTTGGCAGCCTCACTGGGCTGGGGAGACAAAGGTCAAAGTCTGGGCCCTACCAAGGTGGAGATTCTGATAGGATTCATTCACCCTTTTGCTGAGCTCCTAAAGCCTTCACCCTGTAAAAAATGAACCAGAAGTAAACCTGGACCTTATGGACACTTGCAGCCCAGTTCAAAGTCATCTTAGTAGACCAGGGAAACTCAAGTCTTGAACTTGGATTTAGTGGTCCCAGAACGAAAGGTCCCTACTTGCCTGGCAGTAGCAAATGAAATAGACTCTGGAGGAAAAGATTATCCTAAATCAAATCTTTTTTTTTTTTCTTTCTTTCTTTCTTTTTTTTTTTTTTGAGACGGAGTTTCACTCGTTGCCCAGGCTGGAGTGCAATGGCGCAATCTCAGCTCACCGCAACCTCCACCTCCCAGGTTCAAGCAATTCTCCTGCCTTAACCTCCTGAGCAGCTGGGATTACAAGCATACACCACCATGCCTGGCTAATTTTGCAGTTTTAGTAGATACAGGGTTTCTCCATGTTGAGGCTGGTCTCCAACTCCTGACCTCAGGTGATCTGCCCGCCTCGGCCTCCCAAAGTGCTGGGATTACAGGCGTGAGCCACCGCGCCCGGCCTCTCCTAAATCTTAAATCACTCTTATACATATTTTGGCAAACACAATGTCTAGCACACAAAGCAGCCACACAAAGACACAAGAAACCAAGAGTAAGAACAGGCAGAAATAATATACAACAGAAATATTCATAAAATGCCTTGAGATATTAGAATTATTAGACACAATCTGTAAAAAGCTATGTTTACTATGTTCAAATAATTAAAAGATAGGCTTAAAAATTTAAGCAAGCATCTGGAAAGTATGAAAAATGATAGAGTTTCAGTTAAGACAGGAGTTATAAAATAAGAAAAAAAAAATAAAGGTAAGAAAAATGATAGCCTAGATTATTAAAAGTACCAAAAAGAAGTTCTAGAACTGATAACTACAACAACAAAAGTTAAGAACTCAACAGACATGTGTAACAGAAGATGAAACACAGCTAAAGAGAGAATTAGTAAACTGAAAGACGGATCAGAAAAACTATCCAGAATGCAACACGAAGAGAGAAAAGGATGAAAAATACACAAGAGAGAGTAAGAAACATAAAGCACACAGTGAGAAGTAGTTACATATGTTTAAATGATATCACAATAGGAGAGGAGAAAGGGAAGAAGGCAGACGTAATATTTTAAGAAATATTGTTAGTAGAAAAAAATACAAGTAACAAGTTTGGTAATTAAGAGGAAAAAAAAATAATGTTAGAGAGTTTTCCAGAAAGATCCTAGACCACAGATTCGGGAGTTAAAATGAATCCCAACCCAGATAAATAAAAAGAAATTCAAACCTAAAATTGCAGAAAAATAGGGAAACAGAAGTGAGCTGGAGCCTGGCTGAGAAAGGCCTTGAGTAATAAACTCAGGGGTTAAACTCCATAGTGAAAGGTTTTCATTAGGGGGAGGACAGGGTCATATTTGTCATTCTGGCTGCAGAATGAGCCATGACCTAGATGGGAACCCAACAGGAAGAAGGGAGGATCAGCTGGGAGGCTATAGCCATAGTCAAGGCCAAACACGGTAAGTGCCTAAATTCAGACAATGGTAGTGCGAGGAAGGAGAAACACAACATATCTAGGAGGTGGAATCAAGGAGCTTTAGCAACTGATTAGATGTGGGAGTGAAGAAGACAGAAGAGAAGTGGTAGTACAGTTGCAAAAATGGCTGTGACTTTCCCCATCTCCCTCCCCACTGCAACATGACTTTGCCATCCCTTCCATCAAGTGGTGGAGTCTCTTTCCCTTTCCTTGACTCTAGGCTGGTTTTGGCAAACAGAATGCAGGGGAATTAATGTTATGCTGGCTCCTAGTCTTGACCTCAAAAGTCTTTGCCTGCTGCTACTGCTCTCTTCTGCCCTGCCTCTGCTATGAGAAGTCCAGGCTGTGCCACAGGAGTATAAGAGATGTGTAGTCCACGTCATTCTCGTCTCTAATAGCCCACTAGCCCCCAGAAGTAGAGACACCCAACTGACCTACAACTGACAGCAGACAGACTGCAGGCCCTGCCCGGTTGGTTCAGCCTAGCTTGCTGTGCTTCTGAACCACGGGTTAAATACCTAGTTGTTGCTTTCAGCCACAAACTGTTGGGATGGTTTGTCACACAGCAATAGCTAAGTGACACAGGAGTCAAGCGATTAGTGGTGATATTTTCCAAGCAGGGAAATACATAAGCATGCTGAATACATGAATGAATGCCAGAAAAAGTTCTAAAATCTTTGAACCAAAAAAGTATAAAAGCCATTATCTATACACACGGCGGAACAGCTCACAAACTGTGGGTGTGCTCTTTCTTTTGAAGAGCCCCCTGGTGGCAAATGCATCTGTGGGTGCAAACCCTATGGATGAGGGACCTTTCCTGGGGAACAGACCTGCAGCTTTGATTCTCTGGTCCTCAAGTCCTCGGCTGTAGAAGTCCTCATTGCGATGATTCTAACCAGCTTGGAATTTTCCACCTGCAACCACTGCTCAAAGTTCCTCAGGAGCTGGGAGAAATCTTCATGGCTCCCTTCTTCTTCCTGGACAAGATTTACCTGTAGGATCACACACGGCCAAAGCATCAGAGGTGAAAGAGGCTCCCTGGCCGTGTGTCCTGGGAATTCCACCTGAGGCAGAGGGGCGGGGACGAGGACAAGATGCCCAAAATGGTGACAGGAGAGGCCTGGGGGATGAACAATGAATCTCTACTGAACATGGCCACATTTAGGGGCCAAGAACATTCCTCACTGTCCCCTCTCTGGTCCCCTGAGAGGTGACAGAAGCCACCGCCACCTCTTACCAGGGTGGCTATACAAATAGTTACCCTTCCACCATGCTTGTCCCCTTGGGGCTCCATGAATAGAGTGATCTATGATGTAAGCCCATTCGGCTAACTTTCTGGTTATCCACGTTGGTGCCTCTCACTCCTCCTCAGTGTGACCCGGGAGTCTTGGTTCCATTGCACGTGCTGCCTTCCCTGTCCTCTGAGCCTGGGCCTGGAGACGTGTCTTGGCCCCTCAAACTGGCACTCGAATTTCTCCCTCTGCTCTTCACACACTGTCTCCTCTATTGGGAACACACCTCCCTCCCTCCTCTCCTCACTGCCACTCAGCCATGAAACTTCAGCTGAGATTTCTTATCTTCCAGGAGGGGCTTTCCTGTCCTGGACCTGGGAACTGCTGCAGATTCCCGTGGCTCTGGCGTGTCTGCCAAGGTGCACCACTTTTTTTGTTGTTTTTTTGGAAACCCTTATTTAACTGCCTGTGGATGCCACTCCCTTGCTTCTTTCTTTTCAACAAAGCTCAGTTTGTTTAAGGGCAGTAAGGGAAAGTGATGGGTGAAACAATGTAGTTAGTTCTTTTTTTTTTTCTTTTACAAAACATAGCCATGGCACAAAAATAGACCCATCTTGCTTGATTTTAGTTTCTATTCTGGGGCCAGAGGAAGTGTCCAGCCCCCATGCTCTCTCCCCTGCAGGTGCTACTGCTAGTGGCTCACAGAGGCGAGTATCTCCTGGGCCCAGCAGCACAGGCGTATCCCGAGAGCTTGTTAGAAATGCAGAATGGAATTGTGGGCCCCAGCCAGATCTACTAACTCAGAGTCTGCATTTTATCTTATTTTATTATTTTTTGTTGATGGATTGATTGATTGAAATGGGGTCTTGCTTTGTCACTCAGGCTGGAGTGCAGTGGCACAATCACAGCTCCCTGCAGCCTCAAACTCCTGGGCACAAGTGATCCTCCCACATCAGGCCCCTGAGTAGCTGGAACCACAGGTGCACACCACTATGTCCAGTTAATTTAAAAATATTTTTTATAGAAATGGGGTCTTGCTATCTTGCCCAGGCTTGTCTCAAACTCCTGCTCAAGCAATCCTCCTGCCTCGGCCTCCCAAAGTTCTGGGATTGTAGGTGTAGCTCACCATACCCAGCCCAGAACCTGCATTTTTTTTTTTTTTTTTTTTTTTTTTTTTTTTTTTTGAGACGGAGTCTCGCTCTGTCGCCCAGGCTGGAGTGCAGTGGCCGGATCTCTGCTCACTGCAAGCTCCGCCTCCCGGGTTTACGCCATTCTCCTGCCTCAGCCTCCTCAGTAGCTGGGACTACAGGCGCCCGCCACCTCGCCCGGCTAGTTTTTTTGTATTTTTTTAGTAGAGAAGGGGTTTCACCGTGTTAGCCAGGATTGTCTCGATCTCCTGACCTCGTGATCCGCCCGTCTCGGCCTCCCAACAGAACCTGCATTTTAATACAAGGCTGTGTGCCCACTGAAAAGCTCTACATTGGATTCCAAGTTCTCTGAGGGTCGGAAGTGCTACTCACAGCTGTATCCTAGCTCTGAGCACAGTCCTTGGAACAAAGTAGCACTCAGCAAATGGAGGCGTGAATGAAAGAATGAATGGGAAAATGAATAATTTGATGTATTTGAATAACAAGGAGTAACTTTCTTTTCAACAAAGCTCAAGTTTGCTTAAGGGCAGTAAGGGACGGATGAAACATGGCACAAAAATATTCCCATCTTGTACGGTTTTGGTTTCCAATCCGGGGCCAGCAGGAAGCTTTCAGCCCCGACACTCTCTTCCCTGCAGAGGCTGCTGCTAGCCTGGCTCTGCAGACTCTGGGATCTCTGAGGTCCTCTGTGGAGCAGGATCAACTGCTCTTTGGGCCACAGGTGGGGCAGGCTCAAATGAGACAGGATGTGGCCAAGTCCTCAGAGCAGAGCATGTTGCCCCAGACAGGGAGGCGCCTGTGCTGGAGACCCCTACCCATCTCTTGACCTGGGGCCTGGCCCCTTCTCCCACAGTCCTGCTACACAGACTCACCCGTCGACGATGCCTGGGAATAGGATCCACGGGGTCGATGAGAAATCCTGACTTCGGGATGTTGTTGGTGAAAACCATTTTCTTCCCTGAATCCACTTCTGTCCTCTGCAGGTGCCAGTTTCTGATGAGGCTGAGAAGACAAACTCACCCCAGTCAATGCAGAGATGTGGTGGGAACCCACCAGGACATGGGAAAAGTAATAGAATTGGGGAACTACGGGTGACGAGTCAGCGCCCCCCATTGAAGTTTGTCAGAATGTTCCTGAGGCATGCTCACATCCGGTTTCTGACTTTAAACTCACAGTAACCTGTCATGAAGGTGCATATGCCCACTGATGCAGATGGGGAAACTGAGGCTCAAACCAGTATGGACTGGAGGCTAACTCCCAAGATGGGGACACTTCCTGGCTCCTCCTGCTCCTGCTCGAATAGCCAACTGGGCCAATGTGTGAAGGTGCCTAAGGCTCCTGGCTCCATACTGGGCAGCACCCTGGCCATCTGCTCCACGAGCACCTGAGTGCCCCTGAGTGGGCAGAGGCGGTGTCCCAGACAAGGCTCAGAGCCTAGGAGGCACTCTCACCTCAGCAGACTTTCTTCCAGCAGCCTCAAGGCCCGCCACGACTCTGCCAGCTCCCTGAGCTCCGCCTGCACCACAGCAGCACCCTCCGGAGAAGATTTCTCCATCACCAGCCAGCCCTGCGCATCCACCAGGGACAGCTGGGCCTCCTTCTCCGGGAATTCTGCCACCAGCCTCTAAAGGACACACAGACACACAGAAACATACACGGTGAAGGTGGAGGGTGGTTTCTGCTCCTCGGTGTGGGAACGTGGGCCTGTCAAGGCTGCTTCTTTGGGAAGTGGATGGGGGAACCACCGCCTTACCTCAAACTCGGCCTCTTGGGACTCAGCATCCCCCGGGCCAGCCTCTCCCCGGTGTGCCTCCAGCTTTTGCATGGTCACAGCGATCCACTGCCGCAGCTCCAGCAGTTGGTGGCTGAAGGTGCAGTGCTCCTCCACGCTCTGCCGACACCTGTCCACAAGGTCCTGCAGCGTAGCCGGGGGAGCCCAGGGCGCCTTGAGTGCTGTCCAAGGGGGAGACCCCCGCACCACCTCCACCCTGCAGGGCTCTCACACCTGCTGGGGACCCCAGGGCTCCCCACCAAGTAGCACCACAAGAGGCTGGGCTGGCCCTTCCCTCCGCACAGCACAAGGAATTTACCCTGGGAAGATCAACTGGTTTAAAGCCTGTCTTACTTTTAGGAAAACGACCAAGTCTAGGTGCGGGTGGGGGAAATCGGATCTCCTGTCCACCACTGATCCAAGCGTAAATTGGCCCAATCACTTGTGGAAACCATGGGTCAAAATCTACCCAAACAGAATGTGGCTGTAGCTGATGGCCCAGCCATTCCATTCCCAGTGCGTGCCCCGGAAATGGGAACATATCCTCACCCAGGGACATATATGTGACGGCCGCAAGCTGGAAACTATCCAAGTGCCCATCGAGAGTAGAATGAATAAATACACGGTGGTATATATTCACATAATGGAATGTTTCACAGCAGCAAGAATGAACAGTCTATAACCACATGCCATACAGTAGATGAATTTACAACCATCATGTGGAGAGCTAAAGGCCAGGCACAAAAGAAAACATCCTGTCCAATTCAATTTAAATGAAGGATAACATCAGACAAACCCAAGCTGTGTTGCGGGAAGCCTGAAGTCAGAGCTGCCCTTGAGGGTCGGGAATGGTGAGCTGGGCATGACCACAGGCACAGGGGCTTTGGGAGGCTGGTAATATTCTGTGCTTTATCTGTGTGCTGGTAACACAGATGCATTTAATTTTTAAAACATTCATCGAGCTGCACACTCAGATATTCACGTTTGGTCTTTCTTTGTTCTTTTTCCCTGAGTACTGTTTCCTGGGCCAATCTATTGCTCAGCTCTCTGTCCCCAGGAAAGGCAGACACTGTCCCCAGAAGGGCAGCCATTCTTTATGCCCCTGGCCACCCAGCCTGAGACCCTGGAGCTTTCTTTCCATAGCCCGCCATGAACCAGTCAGACCCCAGGGCCTGCCGTTCCCATTCCAGCTGTGTTAGCTGGATGAGGTCATGACTCTCTGCGGGGCTACCATAGGCCCTGCCTTCTGCATTCCACAGACACTGGCTGAGACCGCTGGATACCAGGCCCATACCAGGGGCTGGGGAGACTGCTGCCTCTGTCCTCAGTGAACCACCAATGAGGGCCTGAGAAGTTATCTAAAACTCCACTTCTCTGAGTTGTCCCTACCGCTGTCCCCTCCTGGTCCCTGTGTGCCAACATTAGACCAGACGCCTCCAAGGGCTTCCTGTGCATAGAGCTGTGATCTCCAACATGGGATACCTGCCCCCCAGGGGGACGCAGAGACTGCCTCGCTGTAGGGAAGGACATATTAGGTTAACAAGCCCTGGGTACCAAAATAATAAAATGGCAATTTCTCTTTAAAGAAGAATATAAACAATCAATAAGAGTTGGAATATCATCCTTTGCAACACCTAGTGATGCTCAGTTAATGCTGCTTCTTATAACGACTAATCGAGCCCATCATTTGGATGGAGGTATTAGGAGACTTCTGCTGCTTCTGTGGGTTTCTATGGGCTCCTGAGGAGTGAGGACAGTGTGTCCTATTTCTCTACTGCCTCGACCTTGAAACTACTCACTGCTAGTTTATTGAATGTAACTAAATGAATTCATCCAGACATCAATCGTCACTTACACCAACGGGTCTCCACAGGTGGTGCCTTATTTCCCAGAAACTGGTGGGGAGGGTTTGTGGTTGCTGAGATAGAGGTGGTGAGGGTGACACTAGGAGGAGTGAGAGGGATGGGGGCTCACATTCCACCCTGGGGCGGACAGTCCACCAAAGCAGAATTGGCTCACATCCCACTCGATTTTCTCATGTCCTCCTAATATCCACAGCAGGAAAAAAACCTGTTTGTCATGACCTGAGCTCAGACTCTCACGCCAATCAACACACAAATACAAAGAAGGTTTTGCAGTTTTAACAAACGTAGACTTCTCTAGAGCTGCACCCTTTGTGTAAGTGGATGGGAGACTGCTCTTGGCTTTGATCAAAGTTCTATCAAGCGTTGTTCACATTTCAGAAAACCGCATCACTAAAGGCCGTGATGGCTGTGCCACTTGACATGACATTGATAGCTGTCATGCAGGGAGGGCACGTTCTGACCCCCTCCTTATGTCTTGAGTGTGGCCATCTGGGAGTACTTACATATTGAAGGACAATATTTTATTATAATTATTTCTTTTGATTTCTCTTTTCTATTTCCTGGGTGGGTAACTTATATTCCCTGTGAATTTCAGGAGTGTAAAGAGGAGGTTAGGAATATTTGGTATGGAATAGGGTGTGCAAAGTCAGGTAGGATGGAGAGCTCTCACTGCCTCACTGGGTTTTTTTCTTGAGGTGTGAGCACCAGAGACCCTGCTTTATACTCCTCAGGGCTTGTTACAAAGGCAGACCCAGGACTGCATCTCGATCAGTGTCACAGTGAGGCCTGGAGTCTGCATTTCCACTTGTCCTCAGGGCAGTTTTGAAGGAGCTTCAAGTTCCATCCCCACTGCAGGAAGGGGACTGAATCCTGGGTGAACCCTAGAAAGAGCCAAGGTGGCCACTAGAGGGCACTGGCGATGAAGCTCTGTGGCCTCCAGGCCTAGTACAGGCTGCTGGGGACCCAGGGCTGCCTGTGCTCTGGGCTGCCTAAGGATTCCAGCGAGCTGCTCTCTTCTTTTGCTTCATGGCCCTAATCCCGATAGGTAATTGTGCATTGACTTGTCTGCTTGATGATTAATTGTCCATCTACCCAACTGGGGCGTAACTCCCAGAAGAGCAGGGGCCTGGGCTGTCATGCTCTGCTACCTCCATCCTTAGGGCCACCTAGAGCACTGCCTGGCATATGGGAGGCGCTCAATAATTATCTGTTGTATGAATGAGGAAGGTAAGAAAAAATGGAGAAAGAAAAAAGATAGGTTAGAAGGAACAAACAGCAGGAAATGGGGAGAAAGGCCCCAGGCGTGCTGGATGACAGGGGTCTGCTCACTGTCAAAGCACAGGCCCTTCTGCCAGCCCCTTACCTCCAGAGACCTCTGCAGGGCCTGGAAGTCGGAGGAAAGCTGGTCCATTTTGTGCTGGTGGTTGGGATTCTCCTGGACTAGAGGCCTCACAGCCTCCATCTGTGCCCCCAGGTCCAGCCCCTCTTCCTGCAGCCCCTGCAGTAGAGAAGGGAACAGGTAGGCTAATCTTCCCACCTCTCCCTCCCTCAGGGTGGCTGATCAGGGCGGAGGCTCAGAGTGGGAGAGTCTGGGGGGGGTGACTTCCCCAAGGCAGTGCGGCTCTTTCATACCAGCGGAAGTACCAACCACATGGCTGGTCTGATGGGCCCACTCTCAGGGCTGGAGAGATTTAAAAAATCAGACACCAATATTCTGGGACACCATGAAATTAAACTCTGTTACAGGCCAGATGGCATCTCCGGGGACAAGCTCACATCGGGACTCATAGTTGGCGACCACCTCTCATTGTGAAGAAACACGGCCCAATTTTAGTTTTAAAACCCAAAATGCACTATTTTTTTTTCTTTTTTCTTTCTTTTTTGGAGACAGAGTCTTCTTCTGTCACCCAGGCTGGAGTGCAGTGGCACAATGTAGGCTCACTGCGACCTCCACCTCCTGGGTTCAACTGATTCTAGTGCCTCAGCCACCCAAGTAACTGGGATTACAGATTCCTGCCACCACGCCTGGCTAATTTTTTTTGCTTTTTTTTTTTTTTTAAGTAGAGACAGGGTTTCGCCATGTTGCCCAGGCTAGTCTCAAACTCCTAAAGTCAGGCAATCTGCTCACCTCTCAAAGTGCTGGGATTATAGGCATGAGCCACCGCGCCTGGCCTAAAATGCACTCTTTTTAATGTCTTCCAGAGAACACTCTCAATTTGTGTAGGAGTTGTGCTTGGGTTTTCAAAAGAGAACTATTGTATCACATGCATTTTAAAAACCAGCAAGTTCCTTATCCAGCCAACAATGATCAACGGCCAGCCTACTTACAGTCCATGCTTCAGAACATTTATTCTTAATCCCAAAGTTGGTTTAACTGAACACCTGGCTCATTAAGAATACTTAGCAAAGCAATTCTAAAAACAAATACCAGTGTTAGACTTTGGAACTGAGGAGTAAACAAAAAGACAGCTTGTCATTTTGCTGAGCTCAAGACTCAGTTGTTTGAGGTCAGGAACCATCAGATAAACAAGCAGAGGTTCTGTTGAGATGAAAGGTCAGATCTCAACTAAGGGTCTGAATTTCTGGCTCACGGCAGCTGTTGCTTTGCCGGTTACTGCTAGACGAAGAAGCTGCTTCCAGGTGCCGCTGAGCACCTGGACAGGACTGATTCAGGCCTCGCAGACCCCTCTCACCTGTAACCTTGAGAGCTGGGCCTGTTTTCCAGGAAGGTCCCTCTGAAGCCCCTTCTCAGCTTGGACCCTGGCTTGGAGGTCCAAGAGCTTCCTCTGCAGGGGCTCGAAAGCCGTTCCGAAGTCTTTGTGCTGAGTGAGCAGGCTCTGCAGACACACAGGACAGCGCGCGCATTAAGAGCGTTCCTCACGGGCACCGTGTTGTGAGACCTGACCTGGGCAGCCAGACTGCTCTTGGTCTCGGCCAGCTCATGCTCACCAGGCACCACCCGCTCCAGGAAGCCTCCTGTGAGCCCTGATGGAGTTGGGTGCCTCTCCTTAGAGTCACCATAGTGTCCTCACAGAAGACTTTGGCCACATCCCTCTAGAACTGGGGCAAACTACACCCCTCCACCCACCGACCAAATCCCACAGGAGGCCTGTTTTTGTAAATAAAGTTTTATAGGAACCCAGCCACGTGCACACATTTACAGCTGCGTCCATGCTGCAGTGGTGGCACTGAGGAGCTGCGACAGAGACGGCCTGCCCTGCAGACTCTAAAACCTTCACTATCTGGCCCTTCACAGAAACAGTCTGCCAACCCTTGCTGTAAAACAGCACTTTGATGTCTTCCAGTAATTGCCTATTTGTTTGTGTCCACCAGCAAGCTGTGAGTGTTTGAGGGTGAAGACCTTGGCTTCCTTTCTTCATCCCCCAGCTCCTAGAACTGAACCAGGCCCTGGAGATGGAGGGAACATGCATGGGAGCTGAAATCACAGACTGGGTCCTGGCTGTACCTGGGCAGGGTCCTGGCTGTACCCCATATGGACCATGAGCCACCTTCTTGACCATCCTGCTTCAGTGTCCTCATGTGTAAAACAAGAAAAATAACAGTGCCTCCCTCATCGTGCTCTTACGTGGATTCGATAAGATCAAGGATCTGGAGCTCTTAGCAATGCCCTGGCCCATAGCCAGTGCCCCGGCCCATAGCCAGTGCCCCATAGATCATAGTTATTATTGTCGTCATCATTAGACGCTCAGCAAACATTTGTTACCTAAAAGAATAAGCTGTCCACAACGTGCCAGGCCATGTCATTGATGTAGAGTAGTCATTTTGAAATGTGTCGCTAATATGAGCTTCCAGCTCCAGGGTGGTTTAAATTTTACAAGGGCTCTTATTGCCATTTTCTTATTTGACCCTCCGGTCACTCTCTGCAGAAGACTGGACTGGATTCAATTTGATTGCAGGGGGTTTGGGGACAGGGCTGGGAGGCAGACAGGTGGTGGCTAGGAAGCCAGTTAGAGGGAGCATGCAAGAATCCTACCCAGTTTACACACGAGGAGCCTGAGATTGTCCGGGACAAAGGGATACGCCCAGGGCCACACAGTGGCAAGTGGCAGAGCTGAGTTTAGAACATAGGGCCATCTGCCTCCCCAGCGGGTGCTCCAGCCCCGTGGCCAGGCCGAGTCCCGAGCAGACGCCCCATGCTGCACACCTGCAGTTTGCTTTTCCTCTGCAGAAGGCTGTTATGCAGCAGGTCTCTGTCCCTCACGGAACCCGCCACCTGCTCCAGGAGTGCCATGGCTCTCTCCTGGCCAAAGATGCCAATCAGGAGGTCTTTCTTCAGCTGCAGCATTGTCAGCGGCTCTTTCAGGCGGGAGCTTTCCATCAGGGCCGCCTGTGGGAGACAAGGCTTCTGTGAACCACAGACCAGGCAGGACACAGCTCAGAAACAGAGCCAGGGGCACAACTGTTCTGGTTGCAACTGCTTAGGAAGCTTACCTTTGTGCAGGTGTCTGAGGAAGCAGCAAACTCAAGTAGAAACAAAATGAGCTGGCAGGCATGTGCTGGCAAGACCCTGAGTTTTGGGGTCAACTTTGATTCCTCTCCCGCCTCCCACATCTGTCTTGATACTCAAGCCTGAGTATCATCCACCTCCTACAGGCCTCAGAAGTCTGTCTCCTCTCCATGGCCTCTGCCCCTGACTGCAGTGCACCCTCAGCCTTGGGCACCTGGACCACACAGCTCCTAAACGGCTGCTGCCTCCCAGTTAGTTGGCTCCCCACCACCGACCCACCACATTGCAGCAGAACCCAGACCCAGCCAGCTTGATCCTCTACTCAGTGATCCCCCATCACCAGTAACAGTGGATGCACCCCCCAGCACTACCTGCAACAGTGTTTTGGACATTTTGAAGGGAGCTACAGGCCTGTAGGAGCATGATCAGAGAGAATTCAGGAAGGCTTCCCAGAGGAGGTGATACTCAGCACACTGCTGATGTGCAGGAGTTTGCCAGGCAAAGAGGAGAACTAAGGGGGCTCAGAAGCCTCCTATAATGGCAGCAGGCTGCCATACGGCCTGAACTCTGTACAGCCCAGACCCTACCTCCTCCAGGAAGCCTTCCCTGACCCCATTCCCAGCCTACACTCATTCTTCTTGCCCCAAAAGCCCTGCAATTCTTAGAGCCTGAACCAAGCCTCTGGCTCCTGTTGCCTCTCCAGCTGTTTCAGGTAAGCACCTCTTGCATTTCTAATCAAGAGTCTGGGGTTCTGGAAGTCAGAGGTTTTGTCTGTGGCCAGAGTTCTTTCATTTTATACCTGATGATGTTGCTGAGAACCCACTCTCAGACTTAAAACCCTGAGCTAGGCACAGGGTTGGGAGAGAAAGAACAAAGATTCCAACCCAGGTAAGTCATTTCAATACAAGACAGAAAGTGGTCATTCTTTAAGCAAAGCTGGAGCTAGTGCTGTGGGAGTTCAAGGCAGAGGTGGACACTCCTGGTTTGGGAAATCGAGTACTACTTTGGAGAAGGCAGTACTGATGACAGGCCTTCAAGGGTAGGTGTTTCTGGAAGAGGCAGTGTAGCCACAGCTGATACAGCTGTACTGGCATGACCTGCAAACCAGGGCATCTAGTTTGTGTTCAGTCACACAGAGGTCAAGCCTCTCACTGTAGGGGAGTCACCTTTACCCCCTTTTCACCAAGCTCAGACGCAATATTATGGGAGTTAAGAGTTTAGGCTGGGGAGTTGAGATCATGAGTCTGGATTATGTACTGGTTGGGAAGCTAGGGGCAGTTCTGAGCCTCAGTTTCCTCTTTTGTCAAATAGGTTCCCTGGCTCTGATCCCTCATCTGCAAAATAAGGAAGATCATGGTAGAAATGGAAATAAAACTACAGTGCATAGATATTCAAAATATGTGAATTATGACAATAAAAAATCAGAAACAACCTAAGCCTCTAATTGTGGAAACATTAAATTATGGCATTCTCCAAAATAGAATATTATCCAGCCATTGAAAATGATCACTTTCATTTGAATGATTTTAAATGATGCTGAGAACAAAAGCTCAAATGTGTGGAGTGAGAATATCAGAATATACAATTATAGAACTTGATCCCAAATACATAAACATTGTAATTAAATCTTCTGTCTCTTGGTGACCATATCTCATGGAAATATCTAAATGGATTTAATCAGATATAAAGGACAGATTTGGGATCTTCTGATCTAAAATTGAGGTTTGTGGCACACATGAAATTCACTCCAGGATGCCCTGAGGAGTACCTAGAAAAGATGTCCCACCATCCTTTGGAGCATGGGGCTGGAAGAAGAGGCCCCCTGGACCCTTGGAAAGAAAGGCCATGCCCTGCAGCTTAAAAACTATTAAGAGAGGTCTGGCGCAGTGGCTCATGTCTGTAATTCTAGCATTTTGGGAGGCTGGGGTGGGCAGCTCACTTGAGGTCAGGAGCTCAAGACCAGCCTGGCCAACATGATGATAAAACCCTGAGTCTACTAAAAATACAAAAAATTAGCCAGGTGTGGTGGTGCATGCCTGTACTTGGGAGGCTGAGGCAGGAGAATCTCTTGAACCTGGGAGGCGGAGGTTGCAGTGAGCCGAGATTGCGCCACTGCCCTCCAGCATGGGTGATACAGCAAGACTTCGTCTCCAAAAAAAAAAAAAAAAAAAAGCCATGAAGAAAGAAAACAAATTATTGGCCCAACATAAGCCCCAAGCGGAAAATCACAAGGGTAGACGTTTCAAAATGCAGGCACATGACCAAGTAGTGTACCCAAGCGTGAGCAGAGGCCAATCCTGGTTATTGGTTCTCCCCAGTAATACCAAGGTGGCAGAAAAAGCAATGGAGAAATTGCCCCAACATGTTCATCCCTATGGCTTGTGGGATAATGGGAGCTTTTCGTTTTCTTCTTCACATACCTTTACACTCTCCAAGTAGGTGTGCCTTTTATAACCAGAATGATTATACATCTCACACACGTTTGAGCCTTTTCCCACTCTTTGTGTCTAACAATCTCTAGACACAAAATCATTTTATGCACTTCAGAGTTCAATGATGTCAGAGACAGTATGTACAGGCATACTGGGGGCACCGTAATGGTGGACATCATGGCAGATGCTGTCTTCTCATTCCACAGACATTCCTCCTCCTCTCTTCCCAAACAACCAGCATTTTGGGAGGCAAAGTGCTCAGTTCCGGGGCACTGAGTCTAATTGGTACAAACCAGTTACGGTAATCCCATCATCCTTGCCGGTGATTGGGCCAGGAATAATCATATGACCTTGACCAGCCAATGAGATGTAAGGGGAGTGTGCAGGAGTCGGGAGGATTTGAAAGGCGGAAGTGGAGGTGGAGAGAGCCCCGTGCACCCGCGGCTCCAACCGGAGCCAGTTGATTCATGGGAGATGCATGTTTGGAGCCAGAGCAGCCATGCTGGGGCCATGAAGGGAGACCTGGCTTAGACCTACAAAGGGCTTGGTCCTGGTGACACCCCTGAGCTATGGCCTGGCAACCTGGACTGCCTGAATGTCCCTGTTTTAAGATACCGCAGGTCAGGTCAGATTTCCTGCCGCTTGCAGCTGCAGTATAGGCAATGGCCTGATAACGCTGCTTTCTCAGGACTGCTGATGCCTCCACCTGGGAGGTGCTTGCGGGCGGGGAGCATCCCTACGGAGCCCCGGGTTAACCCGGAGCCGAGCTGACCTCTGTCACTGTAACAAGCAAGCATGGACACTCCCTGTGCACCAGGACTCAGCAGACCGGGCGCAGTGAGCTCTCCCCAGATATCCGGAGGACCCAGCAATGGGCCTTGCCCTGGGAGAGAGGCTGAAACTCCATGCCCCGCCAGTGGCCCACCCCAGCCACACCCAGTTGGCAGGACCACGGTTACCTCGATCTGGGGTAGGAAGGTGTGAAGGGAAGGCAGGTCCTGCAGGCTGGCAGTGACCTCCAAGAGCCGCTGGGCCAGGGCCCTCCACAGCTGCAGATCCTGCAGAGGCCGCTGGAAATGCTGCCACAGCTCCACCCCTGCAGCATTGCGCAGCCTGGCACTCTTCCCCTTCAGGCTGCGAGGAGCGTGGAGGGAGAAAACGAGGGAGGAGAGAGAGTGGGTTCAGTCCAGGGATGAGGCCTCCACCAAGACCCTCAAGAGGCCCAGGGTGCACTGCTCCCAGGGTGGGCCTTCTCCTATCTCAGTTGCTGGGAGTGTCTGCAGCAGTAGACACAAGATGTAGCTGGAAGGGACTCTGGTTAATATTACTATGAAAAGGCATCAGCAGCAGGCCTGGGGTCTTCCTGAGGACAGACACCGGGGCTCCTTGGGACCTATAGGCTCTTATATAATTTACATTCATGGGCAAGATATGGTGGCTCACACCTGTAGTCCCAGCACTTTGGGAGGCCAAAGCAGGAGGATCACTTGAGGCCAGGAGTATGAGACTAGCCTGAGCAACATAGCAAGACCCCATCTCTACAAAAAAAAAAAAACAAAAATTAGCCAGGCATCATGGTGCATGCCTGTAGTCCTAGCTACTCGGGAGGCTGAGGTAGCAAGATTGCTTGAGCCCAGGAATTCGAGGTTGCAGTGAGCTGTGATTGCACCACTGCACTCCAACCTAGGTGACAGAGCAACACCTGTCTCCAAAGTAAATACGTAAATACATAAGAGGCATGAGTGTTCTCTGATTCTATAGTAGGTATAAAGAGCTGGGAGTTTGAAGCCAGACAGGCCAGCTATGCGATCTTAAGTGGTTCAATATTAATAAGCCTCAGTTTTCTCACCTATGAAATAGGCAACACAGTGTCCCTCGCATATAATCATTTTAAGTGTTAGATGAGATGACACATGGAGACATTATTCTTCCAGTAACAGAAGAATAATTAATTCAGACTGGCCCTCCCACTGAGTACAAAAACAAAAGGCAAAGAAAAAAATTGCTCGATCAAAGTTTTAAAAAACAAGTAATAAAAATGTGAGTCTAACATCCAAAGCTACTTTGACCCTGAGGGCACTTGCCAATCTGGAAGAAATAGCTGCAAAACTGACTTAGGGTTTTGGCAGCCTCTCAGGATAAGAGTCTATCAAAAAGGGGCAGATTCTGAAAACAGCACCTCACGTGAAGCTGGGATCGCAAAGGTCCATGCCCTCAGGATAAAAATGCACTGCAAGCAAGCCAGTCCAACAGACGGATAGCCCAGCTGCATGACCAGGGAATACAAGCCTTGAAGATAAATTATGGAGACCCTAGACTAGTCCTGCCTGCCCCCAGGCATCTGGCAGAAGCAAAGAAAACCCTTTCTTGAGTGAGATAACGTCATTCTAGGCCCATTTAATTTCTACAAATAATTTTTCTTTTTTTTTTTTTTTTTTTTTTGAGACGGAGTCTCACTCTGTCGCCCAGGCTGGAGTGCAGTGGCCGGATCTCAGCTCACTGCAAGCTCCGCCTCCCGGGTTCACGCCATTCTCCGGCCTCAGCCTCCCGAGTAGCTGGGACTACAGGCGCCCGCCACCTCGCCCGGCTAGTTTTTTGTATTTCTTAGTAGAGACGGGGTTTCACCGTGTTAGCCAGGATGGTCTCGATCTCCTGACCTCGTGATCCGCCCGTCTCGGCCTCCCAAAGTGCTGGGATTACAGGCTTGAGCCACCGCGCCCGGCCAATAATTTTTCAAACACAATGTCCAGCACCAAGTCATAGGAAACCAGTACCTGAAACCTCAGTGAGAGAAACCAGAGAGAGAGGAAGACCCTTGGCCACTCTGTTTCCCTGCCTGCTTCATGCACAGGAAATTCAACCCCCCAACCCCAGTCCTACCCCTACTTTAGCATCCCATGGGGGATCCAGGCCACTGCCCCAGTTTTATAGATGTGGGCCTGAGCATGCTGTGGGATGAGAGACACACGGCAAAGAAGGAGCTCCCTTCGTTCATTCTGAAAGAGCTCCCTGCACCAGGCAGAGGTGGGAGACGCACGACAGCTGTGTGGACAGTTGTACCATGTTCAGAACACCTCGGAGGCTCATGCAGTGAGGACAGGTAACAGATTTCAAATCAACACTTGGCTCAGTTCCGCACAGGGAGGATACAGGGCTGCTGCTTTTGCTAAACTAGGAAGCTGGAGGTCCTGCTGTGCCTGAGCCCAGAAGCTGAGGGGGCAGGTGGAGGCTGGTCTGGAGACGGCTCGGATGTTGAAGTCAGCACCCGAAGGCAGGGGAATGGAGTCTGTCTATTGAAAAGTCCTCCCTTTGGGCCATCACCCCTCCCCAGTGCTAACCTGCATAAAGAGTCATGATAGGATGGGTGGCTCAACCAGTAGCCTGGATAAATGCAAAGTTCAGGCCTCTTTCTGGGAGCAAATGCAGAACAGTCAAAGGGGACAGTGTCTGAGCTAAGAGAGAACCTGCAAAAGCCAGTCATTGAGAGGTGCAAAGAATGATTTAGAAGTTACTATGTTGCAGGAGAAAGCAAGCCTGCCTTCTGGAGATGGGGAAATGTGGGTTCCAGCACACCCTGAGTCCCACCGCCCTCAGCCTTCCCAGATACCTCTGATACTCCTGGATGGCAGTGACGACACTGTCAGAGAGTGGCTTCAGGTCATGGGGGAAGACAATGAGCTCCTTCAGCTGGGCTTGCAGCCGGTCCACCCGGGGCTCCTCTGAGGCCAGCGCCGCCCGTGTTGCCTGCAGCACATGACGATACCACAGCAGGAGGATGAGGCTCCTCAACAGGATAACTGTGTGTGTGCAGGGGGGTGACCATGGCCAGTGGGGGCGGGCCAGGCTGGGCAGAAACTGTCACCAGGGGCAGGAACTTGGGTCCCACTCTTGAGCTCAATCCCTGTCCTCCCATCTCCAGCTCCATGACCTGGAACTCAGCCTTTCCTGTCTGTTGCTGGGCTACGGTTCTGCTCTTTTGTATCGCCTACCTCCCAGCATTGCCATGGCAAAGCTTGGAACCTAATGATACAAATAACTAAGGGACACCAATGCCAGGCTGAGCGCCCTGGGTGTCCCATTTGTTTAAGCCTCGCAACAGTCCTGAAAGGCTAGTCTCTGTGTCCCAATGTTATTTACAAGGAAACTTGGGCTAAGAGCTGTCTGATGGTTGCAGAGTCTGCAGATGGTGGACCTGACATCAGAGCAGGGCCTCTTCATGCCTCTAAAGGTGCCTGTGAACCCGGTTATTATTCTCAGCAGGCCTAGAAGATATTTGCATGGACTATTCCTAAGTTGCTTCACTTCAATGTGTGCAGACACTCCAGACACAGCCTTTCCCTGCTGTCCTGGGAAGTTCTGCATTTGACCATGATCTGCAGGACTCCCAGTCCCTTGCTTGGCCCTGCTCAGTAGGAGGCAAAGTGGGGTAGTGGAAAGTGCATGGGCTTTGCCACAACACAGAGCTGGCCTGGAGACCCACCTCTGTCTTTTCCTAGCTGTGCACTTTGGGCTGTTTCCTCATTGATAAATGGGGCCACTTTCACCAACCACATGGGTCGGGTGATATGGACAAGGTACCTGGTACAGAGCAGGGGTACATTGGTCCCTCCCCATCCCCAGCTCCCTCAATCCCAGGAGGCAGCCTTGTGCTTTTGCCCTTCTTGACCATACCGACCTCTGCTCGATCCTTCATTCACGAGGAACTGGGGGCAGCTCCAATTAGGCTTAGCCTGGGGTGACCCACGGATGAACAGGGTTTAGAGGATTAAGCTCAAAGGAGAAAGCACAAATAGAGGGAAGGATTTTAGGCAGTGGCTAGGGCAATACGGGCATAGCGGCTGCCACTATGTAGGCAGAAGGACACCGAATCTGCCCAGCCAGCCCTGTTCATTCTCAAAAATATTCCTATCACTATTCAATTAGTTAGCAAATATAATGACGTCTATGAAAGTTTTCACAGACCAGACACAGTTGGTTTGTGGGAACTGGCAGGTTGAAAATCATTCATGAAGAAGCCCAGCATATCCGTGGTCAGGAAAGCTGGCTGGCCAGCAGGAATTCAGCCAAAGAAGCGCAAGGGTGCAGAGGGTGAGCAAGACTGGGGGCTGCCCTGGAGAGAGACCTGTCCCGGCCACCGGAAGGCCCATCATCAACTTGAGGCAGTACAGGAACACCCAGGGCCCTCATTCCTGGGAAGGATGCTGCCCCATGGCTGGGTGGCCTGGCTAAGCATGACCTTTTTCTAGGCTCACTTCCCTCCTTGTAAAAATAAGACCGCATCCCTTCTAGCTCTGACATGCCGTGCTGGGACCTGTACTGTTATCAGGTTTAGTTTGCTGATTCCTTGGGAGGCTCAGGAGGGTGGACCCTGCCAGGTAGTTGCATTTCTGACCTGACACTGGATAAGCCACAAATCCACCCTGACTTCAACGTTCGATGAAAACAGTCTCCCTGAAACAGACAAGGGTCCTGTTCTGACCAGCAGAGGGATAACGCAAGTCATACCCAGCCCTCTGCTCTCTCAGGAGCATCCCAGGGTTGCAGTCCTGGAGGGGACAGACCCACTGATGTCTGGATTCCTGGTCTGTTCCTCTTGCTATGTTAATTTTCTAGAACTGGGAGCCCGAGCTGGCCCAGTGGTTAGAAGCATATGACCTTTAGTCAGATTACGTGGGTTCGAGTTAAAATCCCTATCTCCACCTATTGGATATATAACCACGGGCAAGTCTCCCAGCCTCTCAGTGCTTCATTTCACACATAACAGAAGTTAAAGTAATTTTCCCAAAGCCACTCGGTTAGCAAGGAGAGAAACTAGGACTTAAACCCAGCTAGTCTGGCCCCAAAGTCCCCATCCCTCACCACTGTGCCATATCACCTCCAACGAGCATTGAGGCACACAGTCCTAAAGGGGGGGACAGTTCCCTTTGCAGGAAGGTGATCACTGCAGGATAACCTGTTCTGCTACAAGATCGAACGAGAAGACAGCCCTGAAGAATACGTGCCCTTTGTTTCTCCCTACAAAAAATATTGTTGCATATGGGCAAAGATTAGAAGGAAGAGGAAAAATATAACAATGGTGGCAGAGTGCAGGTAAGATCTGGGATGGCTTCCCTTGGAGATATCGCCTCTCATGGAGTCGTGATCCTGAGTTAACAATATATACAGACAGAGGTGGGGAGGGCCGTTGCTTATTATTTTAAAACTCTCTTTATCCACAAGTCAAGCTTCGGTGCGTACACCTGCATGGAGGGTTGGGGAGCCTCTGATGGGATGTCGTGTCTGGTCTGGGAAGCACCCCAGCCACCGTGGGCCTCTGCTGCTTGGCCTCCCAGAGGCCCATGTTTGTTCCCCATCATCTCCACACTAAGAGTTTCCCCTTCTGATCCAATATTCCCTGTTCCACGGAGAGGAAGCCCACATCTTATCCCACCACTGGGCAAGAGACTAGCTTTGAGGCCCAACCCTGGCTGCCTCATCCACCTCTGCTGTTATTTATTCACAGACCCACCATGTGACTCTAGGGATGCTGGGGGAAAAAAATCTCTGCAGGCCCCAGCCTCCTCCTCCAGAAAATGGGGATAAACATCCAACTTGTCTACTCCCCACTCAGGGAGCTGAGATATCAAGAATCCTGGAGAAGCAGAGTGAGTGTGCTCAGGGCTCAGCCCGATTCTCCATCACAGAGGAGGTCTGAGTGCCAGGACCCTGGGGCATAGACGGCAACCCGGGCTTCGTGACTCGGCCAGACACGCTTACCGAGTAGCGTCTCCAGTGGGCCACCAGCTCATCCTCGGTCCCCGCCTTCGCCGCAGGCTGCAGACCCTCCTGGGCCAGCCTCTGCAGGACCATCCCGAACTCGCTGAGCTCGGCCTCCAGCTGCTTAATCTGCTGCTCAAAGGCTCCCCTGGACTGCAGCAGGCCCCGCAGCCGCTCCTCCTCCTCCTCCCAGAGGGCGCGCAGCTTCTCCAGAACTTTCCTCATCTCTTCCAGTTCTCCGGTGATCTTCTCTGCACCCAAAGGAGAGGTGTTCCGAATGACGCCCACAGACTGCTCCTCCAGCCTCTCCAGAGACTGCTCGCCCCTGGGAAAATCTTTGGCAATGTCCTGAAGAGGGTAGCGGGGGTGAGGGAAAAACAGGCAGGGAAAAAGAAAACGGTTGGTGCATCTTCCAGAGCAGACCTAGGATTGCCCTGTAAAACGCTGATTCCTAGAGTCCCGTGTTAGAGCCAGAGGGGCCTTCCCAAGGGCTGGACTGTCTGCCTTAAGCAGCATGGACTCACCACCTGAGAACCTTATTCCTTCCCCATAAGTCTTTTTCAAGCCATTTGATTAAGTCAAGGAGGAAGTCTCTGTTGGGTGCTTCTGTCTTGAACACTTTCTGACATTTGTTTATCTTCCTTTCCACACCTTCAGCTGGAAACAGTGTGGAGCCAAACAGAACCAAAGGCTCCATTCGGTTTCATTGTATTTATTTGTGTGGTTATCTGCCCATTTGGAATCGGCACCATCTTTTCCATTTATGACAGTGATATGTTTTCTTTCTAAATAAATAATCATCAGTTTTTTTTTTTTTAAAAAAAGAGCCCATTTAAATACAAATATTAAAGAAATAGTTCAGGTACTGCACAGTTGTGGCAAAATTTATCAAGTGCTTCTTGAATTATTAAAGACATTCTACCCACTCACTTTGTGGAGGGAGTCAGGGGCTCACTAAAAGCCACACAGCAGGTGAAAAGTGGGGAGCTCACTCTCCCGAAGGCAGACCTGGTGCCTGCACCACGGTTCTTCTCCCTTGGCACCATTGCCACGTGGGCTGATTGCTCTGTGCTGTGTGGGGCTGTCCTGTGCACTGTACAGTGGTTTTGCAGCACCCCTGGCCGCCACCTGTATGCAGTAGCAGCATCCACCCCCTCTACCCTCTTAGGACATTGCCAAAGATTTTCCTCGGGATGAGGAGTCTCTAGATACTGCCAAATGCCTCCCATTTGAGACCACTGGCCTAGACCGTGCTTCTGTGGTCCTGGATTTCCAAATGCTCTGCTGGCCAGGGATTTCCATAAAGCCTCTGAGGACCCAAGCGTTTAGACTAGATTCCACGCTTCTCCTCACGGGGTTCTGTGGGTACTTATATATTCTGTGGCACCGAGCACTGTCCTATTAAAGAAACTATGCCATAGAATCCACCCTCTGTGAGTGTCCCTAGGGTCCCTCTGGTTGAGACACAGCTGGGGATTACCTGCAGTGTGGAGAGGCGCTGTGTGATAGGCAGCTTGCATTTCCGCCCGAGGCAGCCATTCACCTTCTCCACCACCGCCTTCAGCCACAGTTGGAACTCGTCCACGCCTGCCTGGTAATCCTCATGCTCCCGGGCTACCTGCTCCAGCAGATCTACCCGGTCCTGCAGGAGGAGGAGAATCACCAGCCATGAGGGTCCCCAGCCCAGACAGCCCAAAGGCCAGAAAACCCGTAGCCTGCCTCTCTGTGTGTGTGTGTGTGTGTGTGTGTGTGTGTGTGTGTCTGTGATTGTGTGTGTTGGCAGGAGGTGCAACCAACCCCCAGCCCTTTCTCTAGACACAAAGAGCTCTCAGATACTCTGTTCTGCCTTACGAGCAATATGCCAAGAGACTTGGCTTTGGAGACCAGAGCATGTTGGCACTGGGCCCTGTCACTATGCAGCTGGTTTTCTTGTTTGCCACATCCTAGGAGTGGCATTCAAGACTGAGGCGCGGCGGCAGCAGCAACAACATTAGCACTACTACTACTACATCACACTATCGTTTTGAGCACTCACCAAGGTGCTGGGCATTGCTCTAAGAGCTTGACACACACGAGCTCAGCGAACTCTCCTGACCACTCCATAAGGTGGTACCATTACAATCCCAGTTTGACAGATGAGGACACCAAGATACAGAGAGATAAAGCGATTTGCCCAAGGGCACTCAGCTAGGAAAGCGCCAAGATTCAATCTGAGCTGGGTTGAATGCTAGAAACCAGTATTTCTAGCTCCATTACACAACAGTGTCCACAGGGTGTGCAAATCAATGGCAAGTTGCCCCATTTCCCCATGAATACGGTGATATGTATTGCATGGGTTGGAGTCATCTCTATTTTCAGCCAGTCCCACCAAAGGTCTTAACAACACAGGGGCAAGATGATGTCCTGAGGGTGGCTGACATTTGGAAAAATGATGGTGTCCCTGCTATGAGCCAGACTGTACTCCTAGAGACTAAGTTTTTCAAAACACGCCCTGATCACAGTGCTGTCTCCCCATATTCCTTCATGGCTCCCCACTGGCCCCAGGCCCAAGTCCAATCCTTGTAGCCTATCATTTCAAGGACAGGTCCCCATGATGTAGCTCTGTGGTCCACCAGTCAGGACCCTGGGGTTGGGATCCCACTGCCTGTGGCTTGAACCTTGGCCCCACCTTAGGCACCTAATTAACCCTTCTGTGCCCAAGTCCCCTCATCCATATGGTATGGTTAATAACACCTGCCTCATTGGGAGAAAGTGAGATGAAATGGGCCAGAGCTCACACAGCTCCCAAAACAGAGACTGGCAACTGGTAAGCGCTTAACAACCTCGAGGCATTGCTGATCATCTCCTGCCTTCTCCAAGCTCTTCTGACACCCCCAGCGGGTGCCCACCTGCAATACTAACCCCAGGCTCCCTTCTCACTCTTGAGGCTGTGCCCATTGCCCCAGGCTGAATTAACGGCCTTCCGTCTGCGTTCCCAAACCACTGGGATGCAACTTCATCACAGCAGTTGTCCATGGCATCATCACCCACTGGGGGATCCAGGAGGCCCCTAGAAAAAAGGCTGCCCCTGTTATTTCATCTCCCGGGGTCTAGCTCAGGGCATGCTCCGGGAACGCTTCCTGAATGGCAGGAAGCACAAATCTGGAGTGTTTGCCATCGGAGGGAAGTTTCCAAAGAGAGCCAAGAAAAGGGAAAAAGGAGACTCATTCAATAAGCACCTATGCTAGGTGTGCGTGAAACTTCAAAGCATTGTCTTATTTAATACTCAATCAATCACAAAACCCTCCTCTTCTGCAAATGTCCAGACTGGAGTTGGGATGTCACAGAACTCTCTTGCAGAAAAGATTTTTTTCTTGCAGAAAAGATTCCAACAGCAAGTGTCAGACTCCAAAATCATTGACTGTTTCTGTCAAGGGCCACCCAGGAAATGCTTTTAGCTTGGCCTGCCATATGGAGCTCCTCCATCGCCGGCATGCAACTTCTGTTGTAGCACATGAGTAGCTGCAGATAACGTGAAAAGAATGGCTGCATTCCAATAAAACTTTAATTATGAACACTGAAATGTTTTTCATGTCATTTTCACACATCAAGAAATATTTGGCTTTCATTTTTTCCCAACCGTTTGAAAATATAAAAGCCATTCTAGCTCATGCTTATAATCCCAGCATTTTGGGAGGTTGAGGCAGGAGGATTCCTTGAGCCCAGGAGTTCAAGACTAGCCTAGGCAACACAGTCAGACCTCATTTTTATAAAAAATAAATAAACACATTATCCGGGTGTGGTGGTGTGCACCTGTAGTCTCAGCTACTCGGGAGGCTGAGGCTAAGCTAGGAATGGGCTGGAGGTGGTGCATGAACCATAGCTGGCTGACCTCAGCTCTTCATCGTGGAGCCAGGCCCTGTCCAGGAGGGTTCTGACCATCCATCAAGCTAAGTCAGACATTCTCAGCTGGGCAGAGTGAACGGGCAAATGCATCTGAAATGCACCCTTAGCTCTTTCAGACATGCCTTTCTCTTCTTTGGGAAGCTCCTCACCGAATCTAGAAATATGAATTCATATAAACCTTGCAACCACCACTGCAAGTAGAAGAAAATATCCCCATTTTAGAAACGGGAAGCCCAGGCTTAGGACCAAGCTCTTCCGTAGAGAGCTGAGAAGTTCTCTCAAGGCTGGGCATGGTGGCTCATGTCTGTAATCCCAGCACTTTGGGAGGTTGAGGCAGGAGGATCGCTTGAGCCCAGGAGATCGAGACCAGCCTTGGAAACATAGTGATATGGCATCTCTACAAAAAATTTAAAGATTAGCTGGGTTTGTGAAGCACGCTTGTAGTTCCAGCTACTTGGGAGGTTGAGGCGGGAGGATTGCTTGAGCCCGGGAGGTAGAGGCTGCAGTGAGCTGTGACTGCACTACTGCACTCCAGCCTATCTCACCTGACAGAACAAGACTCTGTCTCAAAAAATAACAACAACAATAACAAATGTTGAGCACTCCAACTGGGGTTGTGAAAAACAGAAATAACATGGGAGGCACCATACATTCTTATTTAGAAACCTATTTTTATTTCTTATTTTTTGAAACAGAGACCCGCTCTGTCCCCTAGACTGGAGTACAATGGCCTGGTCTTGGCTCACTGTAACCTCTGCCTCCTGGGTTCAAGCGATTCTCATGCCTCAGCCTCCCAAGTAGCTGGGATTACAGGGGTGCACCATGATGTCTAGCTTTTATTCTCTTTTATTTCTTTTCTTTTTTTTTTTTTTTTTTGTATTTTTAGAAGAGATGGGGTTTCACCATGTTGGCTAGGTTGGTCTCGAACTCCTGACCTCAAGTGATCCACCCGCCTCAGCCTCCCAAAGTGCTGGAATTACAGGCGTGAGCCACCTCGCCCAGTCAAAAGCCTATTTTAAAGTTATAGTAATTGAACTAGTTTACAACTTGAATAAAGAAAGACAAAATTCTTACAAAACATGGGCCCTGCTTGAATCTGAAAGTGGAGCAAGCTCGGGGTGGGGGGGGGGGGGCGGGGGCGGCGGGGGAGGGGGGTGGGTGTGGTGCCCTTCATGCTTTCCGCCTGCAGCCCTAAGGATGGCTCCGAGGCCTCTGCAAGCTCCCCTGCTGGCTTCCCTTCCTGCAGGGTTATTTAAATCCGTCAAACCTCTCCTGGAGCCTCCTCCATCCACAGGAAAGGCTCATTCATGAAACAAAGCGGGTCAGGAGTAACAGGCGGAGGCTGAATGCTGGGCCCCTGGCCGCGCTGATGGTGATAGACGCAGCCGGGAGTAAACTATCCCATGGAAGTGCCGGCCGCAGCCCCCAGGGTGTGAAGGATGAGGTGCTGGCACCCGGAGAAGTCCAGGGTAAATAAAAGTCTGTGTGATGGGGAGCAGGTGCTCAGAGGGGACCTTGGCAGGAGGTGCGGGGATCCAGCTGAGACCTGCGCCAGGCATAACAGTAACAGGGCAGAATCCAGCCGTGCTGGAGAATGACAGGGTGACAAACGGGAAGGTGCTCAACCTTCTTGTTAGCCCCAGCAATTACACCATCTGCGGCGGGCAGAGCTGTCAGAAATGTCAAAACTCAACCAATTAACAAGGGTGGTGTGGATTTATGCCCCTGCAAAGGGCTGCACGAGCAGCTCTGATTCATCACAAGCAGCTCTGGTTCACGGCCAAGATGCCAGACAGACGCGCCTTCTGTGAGGGCCGCCACGGGCAGCAGCGGGGGGTGAGGATGCTGCCATGTGCCTGCCTTTGGGAAAACTAAATCAGGATTAAAAACAAACAAGCAAGCCCCTCCCCGCAGCAAGCCTGCCCTGTCTACACTTCACTTGCAAACGCTGTGGGGTGATAATGTGCCATTGCTCCCCTCTGGGCTTAGCCTTGGCCCTAGTCAAGAATCTCCCTCCATCAGGTGGTCACAAAGGCTCCAGTTCAGGGAGGACCCCATGGTGCTTCTGTGGCTCTGTCCCCATCAACCCTAGAGGCTGTGCTAATTAACATGTTGGACGTCAAAAATGGGTTGTCCTCGTTGGAGCAGTGGCCTGTTCCTAGCACGGCAAGCAGTGGCAATGGGCTCTCATAGGTAAAAGTAAGAGCACTAATCTGAACCTAGACACCAATCCCACCCCGAAGCCAGGCCTGGATCCCTAGGAAGGCACCAGGACAGATCTGTTGCTGGAGTCAGAGGACTGCCCTGAGAGAGACCTTTTATGCAGGGGAGATCTTCATCAAATGTTCACAGCAGGGACTGGGAGGCCGGGTCCATCAAGGATCCCTGTGGGCTGCTAGGTATGTGGAGTCCCCACCCACCTTGGGATAAGGCTGGAATCCTCCCCCTTTGTCTGGGGCTGGAGGGCTGGGGACACCCAGGAGGTCGACGCCTGGGACTGCATCCCACCTTGCTGATGAGGAGCTTAGGATTGGGTGGTTAAATCTCCGGCCAACGGCGATGGAAAAGTTTGCCCCTCTCAGGAGCCTCTCAGGCTTAGGAAGAACATAGCACCCTCTGGATCCACGAAAGCTCCATCCATAGAATCTGGTGGATGCTGTAGATCCTCATACCTTACAAATGCATGCTCACACCTTCTGAATACAAGATCAAAGGGGCCGTAGGGGTCTGCCTAGCCCCTCCCCACCTACCCCTCAGTCCTCCCCACGACCAGCTTATAGAGGCAGGAAACACCCCCAGGGTACACCACAGCTCTCCTGTCTAAGAGCTGACCCGGCTCCCTGTGAGTGAGAACAAAGTCCTCAAGCTTGCAGGAACACTTCATCAGGGGCCTTCAACCAACAGCTGAGAAAGCCAAAACTGAATTCACTTCTCCATGCAGGGTCCAGCCACCCCACAAACAACAGCACCCCATTTCCACATTGGCATCAGCATTGGCCAGCTATCTGGCAACTCCAAGGGCTTCCACCATGGAGGCAGCCTCCCCCTCACCGTCCCCCAAATCTCCCCCATCACTGCTGTCTCCGCACATGACGCAGGCTCCCACACTCCTGCCCCAGGACACTGCCACGTGGGCCTTTGCCTCTTGAGAGCCCTGGACGCAAGGGCTCCCTCTTCAGCAGCTCAAACCTGCCTTTCACTGTCCCAGCCCGACCACAGAAGCACCCGGGGCCCCAGCGCATCCTGATGGTCACAGGTGCAGGCACTCACCCAGGACCTGAGGTGCAGCTGCAGGGAGTACCACCTTAGGAGTCGCAAGCACCTCTGGCTTTTTCTACTGGGCCGCTGGTGTCTGACACATAGAATGTTTTTTAATCTAAAAAATGAGTCCAAAAGGTCGGGTACAGTGGCTTACGTCTGTAATCCCAGCACTTCGGGAGGCCAAGGTGGATCACCTGAGGTCGGGAGTTCAAGACCAGCCTGACCAACATGGAGAGACCCCCCCCCATCTCTACTAAAAAAATTAGCCAGGCGTGGTGGTGCATGCCTGTAATCCCAGTTACTCGGGAGGCTGAGGGAGGAGAACCACTTGAAACTGGGAGGAGGAGGTTGCGGTGAGCTGACATCGTGCCATTGTACTCCAGCCTGGGCAACAAGAGTGAAACTCAGTCTCAGAAAAAAAAAAAAAAAAAGAGTTCAATAACAGCTTCTCCATCTACTTCATAGAAAGGTTGGGGGAGCAGATGAGGTCAGAGACAGGAAAAGGTTAGAAAAAACAGCTCTCACTAATAAGAGCTATGGTATCTATAGTGTTTTGGATCATGTGAGGGGAGAGCCTCCGGGAATGAAAATGAGGCTCTTAGAGGCAATCATTTCAGCATCTGGGCCGGAATTGATGCTCACTCAGCACCCCAGCATCCACCCTCACATACAAACATGCACACACACCCACGCACATACATGCAAACCTGCACACACACCAATAACTTTTGATCTCATCTCTACACCCTGCACCAGGCGCTCTCTGCTGATTGGCACGAACACCTGTTTCCTGTAAAGTCACAGCAAAGAGGCTGTGGAGCCAGGCACCTGTCCCAGCTGGGCCAGAGGGGCAGACCTGGAGTGAGAGAGAACTTCCATGAAGCCTGCCTGTGCCACACAGGACTTGGCAGGACCGGATGAGGGCCAGTTGGCTGCCTCTGCAAGAACCAAGTCGAATCCCATCCATTCGGGACCTTGCGCAGTCTCCTGGAGCCTCCTGTCGCTTCTCTCTGCGGCCCTGGGGGTTGCTTGCCTTCAAACTGCAGGGGTGGAGTTCTCATTATTTCAATAGATAGTTCTGAGCACCTGCTGCATGGCAAAGAGCCACTGTGGTTACTATTTATTCTCACTGCTACTGAGAGTAGAAGTCATTCTTTATATTGGCAAAATGCTTGCCAGTTTTCAAAGAGCTCACATGTAACCATACAGCCCCCACAACCAGGGTGCGGGTCAGGTGAGCTGCCCTGAGGCCACACAGCTGGGAAGCAGCAGTGCCTGGCTTGGAATCCAAGTCCCTTCCCAAGCGCCAGAGTCCTGTTCCTGGTGGATTCTCTAGCTCTGCTTATCATAGAGCTTACTTCCCTTAAACCGTCAGCATGAAGAACCCAGGAGACGTCCAGTTCCAGCTCTACAGCCGACTAGAGAGCCAGAAATGCCAGATAAAATGTAACATAGCAAACACTGTTTCAATGCAGACCCACGTCACACCGAGGGAAGAGACCTTCCCATGGGCCAGAGGTAAAGTTGCCCAGGAAACCACCCTGTGAAGCTCACACAGGTGCCTGAAGTCTTGGTTACTAGAAGCTTGGGTTTAATGCTCAGGCTTAGGGTAAGAAGTGAGACTTTGGGCTCAGAGGCAACAGAGACCACTGCAAAAAGAGAGCCTCAAGTGACTGCCCGCCCCCACTAGCCAAAGGGTGAAGTAGAAAAAAAAAACTGTTACAAACACAATTCAAGAAGGAAACTTGTGTGTTTTAGCCTCGGCCTGAAAACAAACAAACAAACAAACAAACAAAAAACCCAATCACCCTTCAGAATATGGAGTTGGGGCCTGTTGCATGATTCTGGCTTGGGGTTCACGTTTACAATATCTGCTTGATCTGGGAACCCCCAAGCCAGTTCACTGACATAAAAATAGGGGTCATGAAGATAAACCTCCGGGGGAGCCCAGCTGAAGCCAACAGAAAGCCACTCTCAGGCGGTGTCCCAGCCGTGGGCTTCTGCAGACACAGCCTGCTTAGGCTGAGCTCAGAGCTCAAAAGGACGACGCCTCCCAAGGAAACAATCCACCATGTCAGGGGACACACAGGTGCCTGACATGGAGCTTCAGCCTTAGACCCTGGAACTTCAGCCACTAGAACAATCTGATGGAGACTGTAAAATACGTATGTTTAGAATGATTGCAAATATAAGCTATATCGGGGAGGAATGCAAAATCTCAGGGGGAAAATGACAAAATGTATTAAAAAGAACAGGGAGACATAATACAGAACCAAATGAAATTTCTAAAAAATATAATTGGACTTGGTAACTCAATGAACTGTTTCCTAATTAAGGCAAGAATGGGTTGAGGAAATGTAGACAGGGGATGGACAGAGGGACTGGGGCAAGGGCAAGAGAGAGCAAGGAGGAAACACTGAAGGAGAAGGACTTAAGGGTAGAAGGAGGAAGGGAGGGGAGGAGGGAGAGAGGAAGAGAGAGAAAGGAGGAGAAGGGGGGAAGCTGTTTGGATCAAAGTGAACATCACAGTCCACCAGTCGGTCAACACACCCATATGTATATTAAGCACTGCGCAACACTGGGTGTCTGGATGGTAGATAATGGTGGATGAGTGAGGGGGTGGTGGAAGACTAGGTAGGTGAGGATTGGGGGATGGGTAGCTAGGTGGGTGGATGGTGGGATAAACGAGTGGGTGACGGTCGATAGTGGGTAGGTAGGTGGTGAAGGGGTAGGCAGTGGAGAGATGGATGAGTGAATGGGTGAGTGAGGAAGAGGTGGCTCGGTTGATGGGTAGGTGAATGGATAGATAGATGAATGGGTGGGCAATTGTTTGAAGAGATGAATAGGAGATTGGTTAGGCTGGCGGGGAAGTAGATGGAAGAGTGAGTCAACAGATGGGTGGCAGGATACGTGGATGAACAAATGGTGGGGTAGATAAGTGAATGGGGTGGTGTGTGGGTGGATAGTGAAGGGGAGATTTGGTGATTTAGTGGGGAGGTAGATGGGTGAGTGGGTAGATGGATGGGAGGGTGGTTGGATAGGGAACAGGTGAGTAGATGGATTGATAGTAGGAAGATAGATTGACAGGAGGTAGACAGCTTGATAGTAGGCAAACAGTGGCTGGAATGGATAGATAAGAGTGGATACATGCATGGGTGGGTGAAGATGCAGCCCACTCAGCCTCACCCTCACCTGGGCCTTGGCCTTCACTGCATCATACTTGGCCTTCATTCTCTTCTGGGCATCTTCATCCACGCTGGGGTCCCCGATCCTGTTGAACAGGGAGGCTGCCTCCTCCAGCAGCCGGTCCAGGAGCACCGCCTGGTTGTCCACGTTGTGCAGCAGCACCTGGGCGTGGCTCAGCTGCCACTGCTTCTCCTTCAGGCCCAGCTGGAGCTCGATGTGGGGCTCCAGGGTGACCATCATCTTCTGGAACCAGCGGTAGAACTCATCTCGGGCCAGCAGGTACTCGCTCCAGTGCAGCCACACCCACTCGATGCGGCTGTGGGCACAGAGACCTCAAGGTTGTGAGGGAACCTGCCACCTGCCTCCCGGGTCGGGGATCCGTGCTGCCACCCCCTCCCCAATACTAGGGGGCTGTGGTCTGGGGACATGATGATGCCCTTTCTGGCCCCTGAGTCACCTGGGCAGCTGGTTGACACTCCAGATTCTAGACCCTCCCTCAGTCCTACTGGATAAGACCCTCTGCCCAGTAAATAAGCTCCCTGTGTGAGGGTAGAAGCCACGGGGAGCTCAGACTCCAAACCTTCTCTCAGAACCACCAGTTTTGGGGACACATCTTGGGGAGTCCTTTACCTCCAGCACCTTAAATCCTGGCCCTGAACTCCCACTATCAATGCACAGACACCCCCAATCATTTCTCTCTGGCACTGGGGCTCTGAACACAGTTTCTCCAGGCCCCTGGCACACGCACACCCACTAATATTAGGAGCAGACTGCGGCTGGGATGTGTCCAGGCAGCGGCAAAGCACCGCTGCATCTGTGGGCTTGTTGAACCCAATGGGGACAGAAGGCTGGGAGCCTGCGTGTGGGTTCCAGGGGTGCTGTGAACTCACTCTGCAATCCTGCCTCTTCGCGTGCCTTAGTTTCTCCATCTCTAACATGGAGGTGGCTCTATCTCCCCAGCCAACATCAAGCCACTTTGTTCGGAATTTCAAGTGCGAGGATTTAGAAAACGGAAAGCACTGGGAAGAGTCATTCCCATCTCCATGCACATCCTTGCTTTATAAAAATGGAGATGATCCTGGCAGCTCTTGTTTACTGAGGGCCTACTTTGCGCCAAGCAGTGTACCTCGCTCTTGACACTTGCTATCCCGTTCTACCCTCCTAACAACCTTCAAGGAGCACTTGATTATTCCCATTGTCCAGAGGAGGTGCTTGAGGTTCAGAGAGGTCAGGTCACTTTCCCAAAGCCACACAGGAAGTAACCAGCAGGACAAGAGTCAATGCCAGGTCTGTCCGAGTGTCTGCTCCCCACCACCCCCTGTCCCCGCCGACCACCACCCAGCTTCCTGGTACAGGCAGGGAGTCTGGCTACAGTGCTAGCAGCGCCCCAGGCCTTCTTTCTCCAGAGCCACTGTGCCATGCTCTGGAGGATGCACACACGGTAAGTCTCTTGGGAATTGTTGGCAAAACATGCTGGGTTCCCAGTGTCTGTTATCATCATTCAACCTGATTATAATTAGAAAGAGGCAGGCAGGGCTGGCCCTAATCCCAACAGAATATCCTGTCTCCTGGAATCCCAGGACTAGAGAAATGTCTCTTGGGCAGAGGGCCCAAGCTAGTGTCGCGGTGGGCAAGGAGGGTCAATGGCGGCTGTGGACAAAGGCCCTGGATGCCCTACCTGTGACAGTGAGTCATGTAGGTGACCGTCTCCTCCCACTGGGCCTTGATGTCCTTCAGCTGGGTCAGGATCTCGGGCTTCTGGTCCCCAGGGCAGCATGCCAAGAGGGCTTCGGCCATCCGTAGCACCAGGTCCACCTTCACACGCCCCTCGGGCTCCAGTTGGCATATTTTCTGTTGTGGACACACAAGCCAGTTTCCAAGGTTGAGCAAAAGGCACACAGGCACAGCGTTGGGAAGACAGTGGCAGGGTGCAAAGAGCCAGGACTCGAAGGCCAGAGGATCTGGGATTCACATCACAGCCCCTGCACCCCTTCTTGTGGGGTCTTGGGCAACCTGCTAATAGCTCTGAGGGTAAGAGGCGGAGCAAAGGCGATTAGCATGCTGGGTGCTGTCCGACGAATGGCTTCCTCCTTCCCCACTCAGCCCATTTCTAGAGTGTGAACTCAGACAAGTTTTGTTCTCTCCTTGGACTTGGTTTTCTCATTTGTAAAAAGAAAGTATTAATCACATCTATCTCTCAGATTTTTTTCAGGATTAAATGATGAGAAAATGCATGTGAGGTACATGTCTCAGTGTACAGCGTGAGAATCTACCTCTCAGGGGACAGCAGGGAGCTGGCCCAACCCGGGGTCCAGCTGAGGCTCCAGAATCATCTCTGTCTTTTGCAGTTTGCACCAGAGGCTTGCTCCTGAGGCTGCTCCCACCAGAGACCAAGAGCAGCCGGGACACTGAAGCAGCTCCATTCCTGGGAGATGCTGAGTGAGTGACTGTAACTCACAGACAGCCCATGTTCCTGCTAACTGCCTTAGAACCCACAGCAGTCTGAGATGGCCCCTCCTGACCCTGCTCCTTCCTCCCTGCTCTCCTGGCCTTGGGGTCACATCTCCATCCCTCTGACCAGCCTCTCCTGGTTCCCTTCCTCCCCATATTCTCCCAGGGGTGATCCCCCTAATAAATGCCATGCACATTTTATCTCATCTTGGTGTCAGCTTCTTGGAGGACCAAGACCAACACATGATGTCCAGCAAAGAGTAAATCTCCAAGCAATGCTAGCTGTTGTCATTGATGTTACTATTCCAGTTACTATTCCACTGTTATTATTCAGTGGCAGCCAAGGCTTGGTCTCTGTAGGCAAATATGACTGGATTCCAAACCCAGGGCCACTCCTCACTACTGATGTGACCTTTGTCACAGGAGTGACATTCTCTAGGCCTAAGAATGAGGGAAGATAAGCATTAGGTAATGTAGGGAGAGCCATGAGCACACTGCCCAGTCCACACTGCATCCCAGTCGCTACCTGCTCACTATTATTATTATTATCCTTATCTTCGGATCTGTCTTTACTAACAGCAGGCATGGCCTAAAGCTCAAGCTCAGACCCCCAGCCTGTCTCCCCGGGGGCTGGCGGTCAGTGTCCTCACACTGGCTTCCCAGTAGCCTGCTTGTCTCTGACCCTTCCCCACGGCTGGGGTGAGGGAGGAGCTCCTGCCATGTGGAATGCGGCCCCACTGACAGCTGTGTGACCCCAGGCAGGTCACTAGACTACTCTGAGTTTCCCTTTTTCATCCTGAGACAACGATAACAATCTCTGCTTGTCCATCTCCCAGGGTTATATAATATTAACTTTAAAAACACTATTAGCCAGGTACAGTGCTGCATGCCTATAATCCCAGCACTCTGGGAGGCTGAGGCGGGAGAATTGCTTGAGCTTAGGAGTTTGAGACCAGCCTGGACAACACAGTGAGACCACGTTTCTACCAAAAAAAAAATTAAAAGTTAGGCAGATGTAGTGGCACACGCCTGTAGTCCCAGCTACTTGGGAGGCTGATGTGGGAGGATTGCTTGAGCTTGGGAGGTCGAGGCTGCAGTGAGCCATGATCAAGCCACTACACTCCAGCCTGGGTGCCCGAGTGAGGTCCTGCTTCAAAAAATAATATTAAAAATAATAAAAATAAAATAAAAACACTATGAATTAAACATGGGTATAAGTTAGTGTACTTTGTAAACTGTTGAACAGTTATGTAGACCCTTCCCCAATGTGTGCAAATGGGTAACGGTCCCCATCCTTTTTTTTTACTCCATACAATAATCGTTGATGATGATGATGATGATGACGATGATAACAGTATAGAGGGACTTCCCCTCCTACGTGTATTACCAAACAGTGAGGCAAACAAGCTCCTTCCAAAGGCTGTCTCTCTGTGCATGTGCATGGGGGGTGCTCAGGGAGAGTGAAGAATGGGGAGACGCCCCAAGAGAGGAAACAGGGTTTGTTTGGCCAAGCAGCAGGATGTGGCAGGAGCCCAGGGGGTGATGGCCACAGCAATACCCAGACAGGGACCCCTAGTCCCTCTCAGCAGCAAGCAACGATGGGGCAAACAAAAGTACCATAGTGGCCAGTGTGGCCCGAAGACCCAAGGATCAGTGCGGAATGTTCTAGACTGAATATGATTATCCACCCAGGACGTTTCACACCACCCAGGGGCAGGGTTCCACAGCATGGCTGAGGATGAATTTGTTGCCATTCAGAGAGAGATTTAATTTGATTAAAAATAATAGTAGGCCGGACGTGGTGACTCATGCCTGTAATCCCAGCACTTTGGGACACCAAGGCAGGAGGATTGCTGAGGCCAGGAGTTTGCAATCACCCTGGGCAACATAGTGAGATCCCACCTCTCCAAAAGCATTTTTTTAATGAAAACAAAACAAAACACAACAGAACTAGCCAGGCATAGTGGCATATGCCTATAGTCCTTTTTACTCAAGAGGCTGAGTCAGGAAGATTGCTTGAGCCCAGGAGGTTGAAGCTGCAGTGAGCCATGATCACACCACTGCACTCCAGCCTGGGCAGCAGAGCAAGACCCTGTCACTAAAAAAATAAAAATAAGAAAAAAAGGGCCAGGCACGGTGGCTCACACCTGTAATCCCAACACTTTGGGAGGCTGAGGCGGGCAGATCACAAGGTCAGGAGTTCGAGACCATCCTGGCCAACACGGTGAAACCCCATCTGTACTAAAAATACAAAAATTAGCCTGGGCACGACAGCGTGCACCTGTAATCCCAGCTACTCAGGAGGCTGAGGAAGGAGAATTGCTTGAACCCGGGAGGCGGAGGCTGCAGTGAGCCGAGATCGCGCCACTTTACTCCAGCCATCACACCACTGCACTCCAGCCTGGGTGACAGAGCAACATGCCATCTCAGGAAAAAAAAAAAAAAAAAAAAAGTAAGATGATGTTTCTGATTCCCAGAAATGTGAAAGGAGACTCATATTCCCCAAGCTAGCAAGACGGGCATCACGATAAGTCCGATTTTACAAACGGGGGAGCTGGGGACCCACGGAAACCACAAGCCTTAGGAATGATTCTCTGTAGCTGCCAGAGAAGTCTCCTCCACACCTGCTCCCAGTGGCAGCTCGGATGGAGTCCAGCTCTGAAAATCACAGGAGCCAACAACTCTGGGGAAGAAGTGAAATTCCACGTCCCTTGGCCACACCCAGAAGGAGCAGCCAGGTCTGGAATGTCCTGTGTGGACAATGGCCCCTTCTCCAAAGCCTGGTGTCCTGACTGTGTGGTCCCCCCAGGCCCCTGGACCTTTGTCCTTCTTATCCTCATGAAAGAGGCACAGGCTGGACAGAGGGGGACACAAAGACCCAAGACCCGTTGCCTTTTCAAGGGAGTGAGTTTGATGCTTCTTTACCAAAGCAGAGGAGCTGGCTGGTCCAAAGGCAGGCCAGACACCAAGCCGCCTTCCCCGACTTGGAGAAGAAACATCTGCCCTGAAAGATCAACCTGTAGGGTGTTTATTGGAGGCCTGAAGCCAGGGGAGGCCAGAGGCTGTGGCTGGGCTGGAAAAGCCAAATGTTGAGAAGTAGACTCCACTCTGACTGCCCTGATGATTACACTCTTTGGCTGGTGCGAGGTTCTTTTATAGCCCGTCACCAGCAAGGACACAGTCCAGGAGTGCTTGGCAAGGGCTGCGCAGCCAAGTGGGAGAAAGTACTTGAACTGCAGCCACAAAATTATTCCAATTTGAAGCAGCCAATGAGGTCGAGGAGAAGGTGGGGAGCAGATGTAAGGAAACACCTTGGAGAGAAGAATCAGGAGACCGGGAAAGTGGAGGAATGGGGTTAATCAGGGTTTTCCCTCAACCCGGCCAAGACCAGGTGACCCCCAGCTGAGCATTACGCTGGGTGCTAGGGTCCTGGATGAACAAGCTGGTAGGAAAGAGGGCTGCAGATAAGAGCGTAGATGACTGCAAAAAGGGTCAGAAGAGACCGCAAAGTTTGTATGAGAGCTCAAGGAGGGATGGGAGAAATCCAGGAAGGCTTTGTGGAGAAGGTGGCATTGGCATCAAGCCTGCAGGTCTCTAATTAAAGACAATTGGAGAAGGATATTTGAGCAAAGGTAGGGAAGTAAGATATATTGAAGGTTGAGTGCACTGGGAAACCAAGCTTTGGGAAACACCAGGATGCTCCTGACCAAGAGGGTGGCCCAGAAGCTGGTGAGGAAGCTGCCTGGCTCAGGCCAGGACCCAGATACAGGACAAGGGAGCCTGAGATCGTGCCACTGCACTCCAGCCTGGGCAATACAGCGAGACTCCATCTCAATAAACAAATAAATAACTACCTATGCTGGACCTGGGAGTGTGGCTGGAAGCTCCTAAGACCCACTCCTGGAGGCTCTGGGGATGGTCAGGGACAGTTGGTACCTTGTATATCCCAGCTTCTAAAACCACAAGAAACAATCGCCTCCATTTAGCCAGCTCTGCCAGCATACCCTGCACTGTGCATACAAGCGTGTTTATAAGTGATTCTCCTCAATCCTCCCTCCTTCCTGCAAGGCAGCAGCTATCACTCTCCCCAGAAGCAAGCTGAAGCTCAGAGAGCTCTGGGAAACCCTCCTGAGGTGTCACAGCCACGGCAGATTTTGGAGCCCAGGCCTGCAGGCCCAGTAGCCAAGCTCTCAACCCAGAAGTGATGGGTTCTCCAATCACACCTTACACAAAGCTCCCATCCCATGAGGATTCTGGAGTTTCCCTTAACCCCTTGGGAACACGAGGGCTGAGGGGGTTCGCTCCTGCTCTACAGATGGGAACATGAGGTCCCAGGAAGGCATGGGACATCCCCCCGGCTGCACGGCTATTAAGGATCAGAACTGGATCAGAGTCCATGTCCTCGTCACTGCAGCAAACAGGCACTGGAGACAAGCCTAACAGAGTTGGTGGAGGAAGCACAAGGGAGATCCCAGAACCTGGGGGCAGGTCCCACGGGTAGGTCGAGAGGCACTAGCTGCCCCCTCTTACCAGCTGGCAACAGGAAAATGTTTTCTTTCTTATTGTGAAATTGGTTTTGAAAATGGCAAAACACACAATAAATGAAGCATGCCAGAGCCGCGTGGGAGGAGACAGTGGCAGAAGGCTCAGGCCATGACTGCCCTCTGCCTGGACTCCCACCCCCTCGGGGCCCACAGAAGTGCTGCCTCTGGCTTCCAGGGCCCGTCCACCCTGCCTGCCAATGTGTCTTCATAAGGACCACCCTTGACTTTGCTTAAACCAGAACCACCAGCTGCGGGGAAAGACCTGCCAGCAAAGGGTAGAAAGTTTGAAATGCTAAGCACCTTAACACAGTGAGCACACAGGCAGGGCTGTGATGCCCACAGACAGGGAAGGTCAGGAGCCGGGGCTGAGAAAGGGGGAAACTGGTCAGGAAAGATGCACGGACAGGAGGGTTTCATTTCTTGTGTACACGCAGACCCAAACAAAAGAGCATTCCTAACAGAGGCAACACGTGAACAAAGGCTTGGCAATGGAAAGTCTAGGAGGTCTTCGGCCAATCGAAGGAGGGCATGAGCTTGTGAGGTGTCACAGTGGCTGGACCTAAGGCCGGTGTGAGCTTGTGAAGGGTGACAGTGGCTGGACCTAAGGCTGGCGTGAGCTTGCGAGGTGTGACAGTCACTGGAGCTAAGGCTGGTGTGAGTTTGCGAGGTGTGACAGTGGCTGGAGCTAAGGCCGGTATGAGCTTGCGAGATGTGACAGTGGCTGGAGCTAAGGCTGGCGTGAGCTTGCGAGATGTGACAGTGTAGAGAGCTGAAGCCGGTGTGAGCTTGGGAGGGGTGACAGTGTGGAGAGCTAAGGCCGGTGTGAGCTTGCGAGGGGTAACAGTGGCTGGAGCTAAGGCCGGTGTGAGCTTGGGAGGGGTGACAGTGGCTGGAGCTAAGGCCGGTGTGAGCTTGCGAGATGTGACAGTGTAGAGAGCTGAGGCCGGTGTGAGCTTGGGAGGGGTGACAGTGGCTGGAGCTAAGGCCGGTGTGAGCTTGGGAGGGGTGACAGTGGCTGGAGCTAAGGCCGGTGTGAGCTTGGGAGGGGTGACAGTGGCTGGAGTTAAGGCCGGTGTCAGCTTGGGAGGGGTGACAGTGGCTGGAGCTAAGGCCGGTGTGAGCTTGCAAGGGGTGACAGTGGCTGGAGTTAAGGCCGGTGTCAGCTTGGGAGGGGTGACAGTGTGGAGAGCTAAGGCCGGTGTGAGCTTGGGAGGGGTGACAGTGGCTGGAGCTAAGGCTGGTGTGAGCTTGCGAGATGTGACAGTGTAGAGAGCTGAAGCCGGTGTGAGCTTGGGAGGGGTGACAGTGTGGAGAGCTAAGGCCGGTGTGAGCTTGCGAGGGGTGACAGTGGCTGGAGCTAAGGCCGGTGTGAGCTTGGGAGGGGTGACAGTGGCTGGAGCTAAGGCCGGTGTGAGCTTGGGAGGGGTGACAGTGGCTGGAGCTAAGGCCGGTGTGAGCTTGCGAGGGGTGACAGTGGCTGGAGCTAAGGCCGGTGTCAGCTTGGGAGGGGTGACAGTGGCTGGAGCTAAGGCCGGTGTGAGCTTGGGAGGGGTGACAGTGGCTGGAGCTAAGGCCGGTGTGAGCTTGGGAGGGGTGACAGTGGCTGGAGCTAAGGCCGGTGTGAGCTTGGGAGGGGTGACAGTGTGGAGAGCTGAGGCCGGTGTCAGCTTGAGAGGGGTGACAGTGTGGAGAGCTAAGGCCAGTGTCAGCTTGGGAGGGGTGACAGTGTGGAGAGCTAAGGCCGGTGTCAGCTTGGGAGGGGTAACAGTGTGGAGAGCTGAGGCCGGTGTCAGCTTGGGAGGGGTGACAGTGTGGAGAGCTAAGGCCGGTGTGAGCTTGGGAGGGGTGACAGTGTGGAGAGCTAAGGCCGGTGTGAGCTTGGGAGGGTGACAGTGTGGAGAGCTGAGGCCGGTGTCAGCTTGGGAGGGGTGACAGTGTGGAGAGCTGAGGCCGGTGTGAGCTTGGGAGGGGTGACAGTGTGGAGAGCTGAGGCCGGTGTGAGCTTGGGAGGGTGACAGTGTGGAGAGCTGAGGCCGGTGTGAGCTTGGGAGGGGTGACAGTGTGGAGAGCTGAGGCCGGTGTGAGCTTGGGAGGGTGACAGTGTGGAGAGCTGAGGCTGGAAAACAGAGTGGTGTAGATAGTGGGGGACTTTTGATGCCGGGTGAAGTTTGTTTTTTCTTGGTGGACAGTGAGAGCCATGGAAGGTTTTAGAGGAAGAAAATAACGTCACGGGACCCACGTTAGGGGTGTGCCTTATACATGCTTGTGCAGTCACCCTGACTGCATATCTGTCTCCATTAGGCTGGGAACCCTCAAGAGCAGGGTGGGCCTCCCCCACCTGCACAGCCCCAGCCCTGGCACAGGGATGGCGGAAAGCAGGGGGTATTCCACTCTTGGGTGATCTGTGAGGGAGCTTCCCAAACAGAAGGCAAAGGGAGCACAGCAGAGAGCTTGAACGTGAGTGAGAGGGCTCTCCAGAAACAGGAAACGGTGTGAGGAGACTCCATTTCCCAGTTGCAAAAGGCAGACAAAAGGCCCCTGCCTCTGGATGTGGTGGTGACACTGAAATCAAACACTGACTCAGAAAGGTGATGAGGATTCTTAATTCCCACTGTCCACTTCCAGAAAGGGCACGAGATATATGCAATACGGTGCGCAGTGTGCAGAATCGAGAAGACAACACACACAAAGGAAATACACAAGGAACCAGCTGTGGGGTCACCACTGCTTCCAGCCTGGCTGGCTGACTGGTTTGCTATAGGAGAAGACAGCACCCCCCAACTGCGAGCAACCATTGTTGGGTGATAAATTAGAATTATGGAGTATCTAAATGGATGTGACCCCAGAGGTGTGTAAGTCAACTGCTTCATTTACAGATGGGAAAACTGAAGCCCAGAGTGGGACAGGGACTTGAGCAAGGTCACACAGCAATCTAGCATCAGCAAGGAGATAATAACCCCAGCTGCTGACTCTTAGCTCAGTATTCTTCCCTCTTGTCCCCAGGCTGTGGGCAACCCACTCTCAGAAAGGGGCACCACGATGCCAGGCCAGGCACTGGGCACCAGCACTTAGTGCTACATGGACTTGTGCCAGGTGGGGTGGGTAAAGCCAGACTCCGGTTCTGGAGAAGCTCAGGAAGTCACTCCTAGCTGGGCAGAGCCCCTTCTCCTCTCCTCTGGGGGAAGACCTTGGCCAATCCAGATCTGGCAGGGACCCCAACCAGGCAGAAGCAGAGAAGGGGTGGGAAGCCCCCCAGCAAGGGCTGGGGGACCCACCTGGCTGCACAGGTTCCCCTTGCAGGGACAGCAGGGTGAGAGGACAGGCTCTAGTTCCTTATCATCAGCGTGTGTTCCAAGGACCGGCAATAATGGTATCACCTGGAACTTGCCAAAAGCAAAGTCTTGGGCTTCACTTCCACAGACCGGATCAGAGTCTGCACTTAAACAAAATCTCCAGGAGATCTGTGTGCACATCAGAGTTTGAGAAACACTGGTCTAGTCCACCCTTGCCTTTAACAGATAGGAAACCTGAGGTCTGAGGGCGGGGCAGGACGGGGCCAAGACCACAGGGCCATCTGAGGTCACGCCTCTGCATACCTCTGTCTCCCACAGCCTGGCCTCCAGGGCTGCGCGAGGCCCCTGCGTGTTGTCATTGACCTGCAGCTGATCCTGCACAGCCTTCATCCATGCCTGGGCATCCTCCACGCTCCTGTCAAAGTCCTCCTGGGGCTGCTGAGTCATGGCACCTGCAGGGGCTTAAGAAAGGGCCACAGATCAGTTCAACAGGCAGGAATGTAGGGGGCTGTGGAGAGGCCCCCGGCAGGACACCTGGGACAGGCCCACTCCCACCACCAGCCCTCCCCTGGCGCTCCTAGTCGGGCAATACGACCAGAGGTGGGTGCATTTGTCAGGACTGGAATTAAGCAGGGAAGGAAAACAGGTCTGTCCTCTGGGAGAAGCAGTCCAGGGCTCTAGCCTGGCAAAACTGCTTTGTCTTCGGCCTCCCAGGTTCCCTGCTTCCTGTTCTCCCAGCTTAGGGCCCAGAGGCAATTCTCGTCTGTCTATTCAGATTGCACGCTCTCCAAAAGAGGACCTCAAAACCTGCAGTCCGAAATGTCTGGACCCATAATCGTCTTAATTTGAATGGCTCAAAGAGGCCTCAACCTAAGGAACAGAGTTCTGGGCATGGGCCAAGCCAAAACCAGCCCTGAGCTCTCCCTGAGATGAACCTCTCAGGCTGGGGATGGCCGTGTTAGGTGTATGCCATCCCCACTGCTCCACCAACCTGGGTCTATGGGCAGGCGCTGCTAAAGTTACCCACTGAGCCGCTCCCCTCTGACGTCCGCATAGTACTCCTCGCAACCACTGAAAATGAACTTAACGCTTGAGATGCAACCCGCTTGCTATGCCAGCCCAGGTAACACCTGCTGCTGGCATAGGTCACCCACCAGAGACCCCTTTTGCTGGACTGTCCATTTGACTTCCCCTGGGCTATGGCTGCAAAGTCTCAGATTTTCTCCTGTGACTTTCTTGAAATCCCAGTAAGTCCAGGCAAAACTCTTCCGTATCCCAGTTCTCGTCTGAGTATATAGCAACCACGTAACTGCTTTGAACTAAACTTATTTGTATCTGCATTTTATTTAAAGGGATTTTATCTCATTTATCCTCCAATCTCCCACAATACCTTGTAGAGAGTAAGGCCAATGTTGTTAAATGAGCCCAGAATGGGTATAAAGTTTAACGCATCAAAAAACTCAACACGGCATTATTTAAAATGGCAAAACAAAACCAGAAACAACTCATGCGCCCAATTATAGGGGATTGCTTAAGTAAGTTATGGTACACTTGCACTTTAGAATATTATGCAGCCAGCAAAAAGGAGGCTTAAAATGAATTCATGAATGGGAATTTGTAGGATATAATGGCAATACCAAAAAAGAGACAAAATTTTATATTAAGTAGTCACAGCTCAACAACTAGTAAAAGCAAAACAAAACATTAACAAAAAATTACAGTCATAGCAAAAGGCTGGGGCCGGGCATGGTGGCTCATGCCTATAATTCTAGAACTTTGGGAGGCTTAGGCAGGAGGATCGCTTGAGCTCAGGAGTTCAAGAAAAAGGCTGGGACGTCTTGCCATTAAACAGTCTGTGTGATCAAGCCGGGGCTGTTTGCAGTGGCCTTAGCCCTTTCCAGGCCTGGCTTTTAAGCACATCCCATGGGACCCTCAGGCCTCTCGCTCCCGGCATGGGGGGAGAGGGACAGTGACCTTGAAGGCTACTTGGTTGAGATGGGTAGGACCACTGTTGAAAGTTTTTTTTTTCCTTATTTTTTTCTATTAAGCACTTAGAATTTACATTACAATTTTTATTACATTGCAGTAAAAATCATCACGATTAAAAATAAAAATTGTCTTCACTCATCAGTTAGTAAGTATCTACTGGGAAGCTGGGCACCCTCCCCAGGCCCTCCATGGGGCCAGAGGAAGCTTCAGGGGAGAACCCATGAAAGAGAAGGAGAAAATGGAAGAGGCCATCAGACGCGTGCTGGGCCAAAGGACGCGGGCTGGCTGGGGGAGGCAGGCAACCTAGCGGGCTGTGCTCTGGAAACCCATCCTGTGATTCTCCCAATGATTTGCTTTCCCTTCAGGCCTGTTTTGATTTTTTTGTAACAACTGAATATGTTCCCTGTAGCCACTCCCTGCCTTTGAATGCTTTACTTGAAAAGCATATTGGATGTGCAAGCATTTAAATGTATTTGTTTTGGCTCTAATTTCTCGGCTAGTGTGTGACTTGACTGGCTTCCAAAAACTCAGCTTTTATTTTTATTAAGCAAAGAATGGGAGGGACAGAGATGAGTCCCGCTGAATCTCAGATGATGGGACAGTGGGGAAGCGTGGCTCTAATCATCAATGGGCAGCGAGGCTTTAGAGCACCCCTTCTTGTTGGCAACGCCCGTGGCCTGTGAGGCTCAGTGGTTGGTGTCCAGAGGGTATAGAAGATGAAACCCAGGGACCCAGCGGGGTTGAGCAGGCAGGGGTGCCTCAAACCAACCAAACTGTGGGCTGGGCGAGGCTGCAGGCAGAGTTCAGGAGACCTGAGCCTCCTCTTGGCCAATTCTGCCTATTTTACTTCAGTTCAATGAAACATAGGATTTAAGCACATGCTAAGAGCCAGACTTGATGCTACGACCACAGCATCAAATAAGCAGACAGCAGACACTATACTACTCTGAAGAAGCTCTCAGAGGTGCTTCTTTACCACCTCATGTGGTATGAGGGACAGTCGAACAGAGAGTCTCTGAGGGACCTCTGAGGTTGTAGGCTGAGAGGGTCGATGTTCCTGTGACCTCTGCCCGCCAGGTTCTGGGGACTAGCTTCTGCCCTGGGACTATCAGACTGCTCTTGGTCCTCCCTTTCTCTGCCGGTCAGCCCGCTCCTCAGCCAGCCTAGAGCACTGCTGCCTCTGTCACCACTCCCTCTAAGGCAGGCTGAGGTAAGCCAGCCCCCCACAACCATTGCACAGCCGCTGGTCACTCCCTGAAACCCTCGCAAGGAAGAATGGTCTGGGGAACACTGTCTATTGGCAGAGGTCTACTCTTCCTGTAAAGGGTCAGGTAGAAAACATGTTTAGCTGTCTCGGGCCACATACAGTCTTTGTTGCATTGTCTTCCTTGTTTTTACAACCCTTTGAAAATGTCAGACCCATTCTCAGCTCACTGGCTAGATAAAAACACACCACAAGGGCACTTGGCCTACAGGCTGTTGTGAGCCAGCCCCTCCCTCAGGTGGTCCAAGGCTACAACCAGAAACTGAGGAAAGCCCAGCAGACAGCAAAGCTAGCTGGCTAAGTGACCCCACAGGCACGCGTCTGGGAAAGAGCCAGCCATGAGGCCAGAAGGATCTAGAATTGGTCCCGGTGGTCAAGACCCCATGACTCACTAGCTGTGTGGCATCTGGCTGGACACTTAACCTCTCTGGATGTCCATATTCTCATCTGGAAAATGGAGATAACACCTAGATTTAATTAATTTAAAAACCCATCCAGGTACAGTGGCTCACGCCTGTAATCCCAGCACTTTGGGAGGCTGATATGGGAGGATCACTTGAGCCCAGCACCAGCACAAGCAGCATAGTGAGACCTTGTCCCTACCAAAAAAAAAAAAAAAAAAAATTAGCCAGGTGGGAGGATCACTTGAGTCCGGAAGGTCCAGGCAGCATTGAGCTATGATGGTACCATTGCATCCTAGCCTGGGTGACAGAGAGAGATTCTGTTTCTAAAATAAATAAATAAATAAATAAATAAATAAATAAATAAAATAAAATAAAATAAAATAAAATAAAAAATTGCCCAGAGCCTGGAGCACACACCATGCTTGGAAATAGTTCCTTTTTACCAAACGCACAGGTGTTGGCTGGAGGGTTTTCCTTCCTTGGGAACCTGCATCCAGACAGCAGCTGTCTCACCAGCTTAAGGCTGGAGCAGCATAGGAACTGGGTTACCGACTGATAGACTAATGAATCAGTGCACTAAGTGGCTGCTGAGTGCAGGTGCTGAGGATATGGAGACAGACCAAGTGTGGCTCTGGCTTGGTGAGGTTCCATGTCCAGTGCAGTAGGGGTGGAGGGCAGGGATGGACGCACAGTAAGGCAGCTACAGTGAGGCCAGCACGAGCTTTGAGACAGGAGGTCAGGGGCCACGGGACCTCAAAGGAGTGGTTGTCACCTGGCTTGAGGAAGGTGGCTGGGAGGCACTGCCTGCTGAGGGCACTGGAGCTGGCAAGGGTTAGGCATTGGAGGGGCAGGTGGTAGACAGCGCCAGGCCAGGGTGGGTGGAGGAGGGAAGCACTCTGCACTCAGAGGGAGGCTGACACCGGGGTCACCGATGGCAGATACACACGGCCAAGGACAATGAGAAAAGGTTGCAGGAGTGAGCAGAGCCAACATGCCTCTCTGGGAGGGGAGAACTTTCATCTCTGGACTGGTTAAATGGAGAGAGCATTAAAAAAAAAAAAAAAAAAAGGCACTGTGCATTTTCCAAACAATATTGCAAAATAACTGTGCTCGGGGGTAAAAAGAAGAAAAACAAGTAGTTTCTGTTTCCAAGCCCCGTCTGGGGACATCCCTGGGGTGTGGCTGCAGGCAGCGGGAGAGGGGGGCTCTAGGCGTGTCTCTGAGCTGTCCCCACTGAGTCAGTGAGAGGGCTGGCCAGGAGGGTGCTGACCCTTTCTAGGTCATGCTGGCGCTGATGTACGGAGGAGACAGAAAGGAAACAGCCTTGGGTTTGGGTTTCAGCGTCCATGTGGTTATCACAAATGACAGCGGAAGAGAAGTGATTTTTTTTTTTTTTTCATGATGGAAAGCCCCGAGCTGGGGCAGATGGTGAGGCAGGCTTGAAACTCAGCACATGCTCAGAACACAGAACCTGGGTCAAAAGTCATGGGCCTGGAAGACCAGCCAGTCCCCCAGAGGTGGATAAGGCCTGTAGGCACGGCTGGAGACACAGTCTCCCCAGGAATGGACAGCAAGGATGCACTTTGGGAGAGGACGGGAAGCTTCCAGAATCTGAGCTCCAGGCTTTAGCCATCTTCTCAAAATGGGACACCTTAATCTGAGTCATAAAGAAAGCTCAGAGTGCTTTGAAGAAGCTGAAATGTCATAAGGAAGCATGTGGTTAACTCGGAGATACTGGCAAACGTGATGCAGACCGAAAAGAAAAGGCCAGCCGTGGAAGAGAAGGTGCTAACACTCATGAAACAATGACAGGCCCACACCATGTGAGGCCCTTGTCCAAAAACCACCCCATTTGGGCCTCCTGCATCCCAGTCTGAAAGGCAGCCCCAGCCCATTTCAGGAGCAGCAGAGAGGGGAGCAGCGGGGCTGGTCTCAGGTGAGCTCTGTGGTCCATTAGCTGGCGGCCTGGGCAGAGCCTCCTCCCCACCCCGCCCCCAGGCACAGCAGGGGCATCTACCTCTGAGAATGCTGTGGGGCTGACTGGGGCAGGTGTGGGAGCACCTGGTCGGTAATAGGTGCCCGGAGCGGTAATAGGTGCCTGGAGTGGTAATAGGTGCCCAGGGCACAGGAGCAGCTGTTACTTTCCAAGATCCTGGATAAGAATGTGCAGACTGCAGTCACTGGCCCAGGGCATGGAGGCGCTTGCAGTAACACTGAGATTTAAACCTTGTTCTATTGGATTCTGAAGCCCTAGATTCTCACTAGACCACATTGACTCCAAAATAAAGTTGAACTTCACCTACCATGGGGGCATCCGATAGAACTGCCCCTGGGAGGAAAGCAACCCCGTGTGAGTCAAGGTCCAATCAGCAGAGCAAAGCCCCTCCGAGTCCAGCTACCAACCAGGAGGGTGTAATGAGGAGGAGGAGCTGAGAAGCTGCAAGGAGACAAAGGGAAGCCCAGAGATCAGCCCCTAGGCTGGAGAGACAAGGCGGGGAGGCAATGTTAGATTTACTAGACCCATGCTGGGGGCCGCTGAGCAGCAGGAACTAGAGCCCCAAAGGAGATACGTCTGCTGCAGGAGACGCCACCCGGGGTGGAGAGGCTGTCAGAGAAACCCCCAGCGGACTGCTTACCTCTGGTCCTGCCAGAAGCCAGTATAGGGGAGCTGGGACAATGCAGCCTGCAGGGGTCAGCTCTCCTGTGACCCAGGGCAGAGCAGAGGACAGGGAGAAATAGATGTGTGGGCCCCCAGGCCAGGGCTGCTCCTGTGGTCCATCGGGTAACTGTGAATGTCCATCTGGACATCAGCTCCCTTTGCCCTGATTCCAGGCCTGAAAGCAATTGGCCGAGATGCAATTTGGTCTCTGGAGGACCAGCCCTGCAGGAAGGAAAGGATACTGGCACGGAAAAAACGCCCGAGGCAGATCGCCTGCTGGGTCAGCACGTGGATTGCCAACTGGGGCTGAGGGCCCTGTGTCCTGGGGTCGCTGGGCATAGACCTCTCTCCCTCCCTTCCCCTTCCCCAGCTCTCCAAAGCTCAGGGTGCTGGGTGGGGCCCCTACTTGGCTTTGCAATGCCACTGGTGAGGGGCTGATACCCCATGAGGACCAGGTTCTTACCTCTGTCTCAATCCCTCCAACATCCTAACAGCAGTTTTTAAAATTCTTTGGGGCCACGCACGGTGACTCACGCCTGTAATCCCAACACTTTGAGAGGCCAAGACAGGTGAATTATCTGAGGTCAGGAGTTTGAGAAGCCTGGCCAACATGGTGAAACCCCGTCTCTACTAAAAATACAAAAATTAGTCGGGCGTGATAGCATGAGCCTGTAATCCCAGCTACTTAGGAGACTGAGGCAGAAGAATCGCTTGAACCTGGGAGGCAGAGGTTGCAGTAAGAAGAGATTGCGCCACTGCACTCCAGCCTGGGTGACAGCAAGACTCCGCCTCAAAATAAATAAATTAATTAATTAATATTATCTGGGAATTTGAAAACACTGTAATTCTTCTTGTCATTCAATGATCCAGAGGCTCTAAGAATCCTGCTCAGGACCCAACCCCATCTCCTTAGTGAACACCCCTGAAACATGACACCAAGCCCCTCCTGAGCAAAGAAAGGGGCAATGTCAGTTTCAGGGAGCGACTGTCATGTGGCCGGCATTATTTGTCCCATTTTACAAAGAGGGAAACTGAGACTCGGAGAAGCAAACGGCCTGCTGAAAAGTGATGAACCCGGCTCCATCAATAACAGTAAAAGCCGACATTTACCCGGCATTCTGCATGTGCCTGACCGTATGATAAAAGGTTTGTAGGTATTAACTCACTTATCCTACATAGGCCCAGTGACACATTCATATTATCCTACTTTACAGCTGAGAAAACAGGTTTAATGACACTCACACCACTGCCCAAAGTCACCGGGACGCTAAGTAGCAGAGGCAAGACTTGAACCAAGGATGACCTGAGTCTAAACTCTTTGCTCTTAAATCCCCCAGTGCCACACAGCTTCCATGGCCCTCCCTGTCCCTCTGAGAATCCCAATGGGAGCTGCTGAGTTCCAGGAAGGTAACTCCAGAGCAGGAATCTATCTTGAGCTGCAGCTCAATATCTAGAGTTTAGGACAACCAGCTGAGCCCCCCAGCTGCCAGGCAGCCTCTGTCACACTGTGCCCGCTCACTCCAGCCCGGTGCCAACCCAGCTGCCCACTGACATTCTGCTCTGGAACTCAGAAAGCGTTGGGATTCAGACCCAGGTAAACCCAGCTCCCATGGCAGGCCCCATTAGCAATTACCGCCTGGTATCCCTGCTCTGCCAAGCTGGCCCGGGCCGCCCACCACGAGCTGACCCAGAGTTCTGGCATGGGTGTGCTCACTTGCTGTGACTCACTCGCTGTCCTGTGACTCATTCCTGCCCCGCCACACACATTCCCACCCTTATCCTCTCTGCCACTGCTCTTATGCTTGGATGGAATTTCAGGCACTGAGTTACAGCTGGTCTTAATCCCAAAGCTTTTTCCGGTGGATTCTGGGAACACAATTTTGTTTATTTATCGCAGAGGAGGTTGTACCAAGAGGACGGACCTTGGCAATCCTCTCCTCTGTGACACTGGCCGAAGGTAACTCTCAGAATACAGTGTGTGAAAGGAGGGATAGGAACTCAATGATGGCGCCCATGCATTATCTCATTTAATCTCACAGCAACTCTGCCAGGCAGCTAATCCAAAGTGAGGAGCAATTACTTGGCTTCATTCCATCTTAGAGGTGAGCAGATAGAGGCTTGGCAGGTTAAGGGACTGTACCAAAGCCGTGCGGGCTGCAGGGCCACACCGCCCTCTGTCCACCGGCTCTGCATGGTTACACAAGAAGTTCCACCTTGGAAGGGGTTGGGAGGCCCACTCTACAATTACAGTCACAAAGGACACTGGCCAGGGACTGCTTTGGAGGCAGGTAGTCCCAAAGCCGTTTTAAGTCAGCCCCGCTGTCACAGACCAGTGGTGCCTGGTAGGGAAAGCCAGCTGCTCTCTGATGCACCTCCTTTTCCAAATACGCCAACCATAGAACCCATTTCCAGTCTCTATTCAATGAATGAAACCCAAGTTCCCCAGGCACAGTCTGGAGGACGCCAGGATTTCCACCCAGGAGTGCTGGCCTTAGCAACACACAAATACAGGTGTTTGAGAGGGAGAGAAGATACCAGGGCAGCTAAGAGGGAAATGGGACAGAGCAGAGGGGGCAGAGTGTGTGCAAGGTAAAAAGAGGTCCCCAGCTGCGGTAGGGATGAAGGCCAGGCTGCTGCAGAGGTATGTTCCTAAGGCAGGGTGGGCAGCTCCAAGGGGTGGGGCCTTAGCTCTTGGTGCCAGGTGTGATTGTCTCAGGCTCCAGAGACTGTGAAGGGGACAGCTCCCAGCAGGTTCAAGGGGGCTCCCAGGAGCCCTGGCCACAGAGTGACAGGGGCTGCTGGCAGTGTGGGTGGAGCCGGTCAGAGGGCAGGCAGGCAGGGCACTGGCTATCTGCTGCAGGTCAGCACTGGGCAGGGTTCCAGAGCACAGGTCCCAGCCTGGCTGGAACAGTGAGTGCCATGGGCCACTGGTGTGATGTGGACAGGCCAGTTAATGCAGCGGGGTTGGTACTGGTTTTTCACACTGTGAGTGTGACTTACGCATGGATTGTGAAATCAACTCAGGGGTCTTGATCAAAAGTGCTTTGTAAGGAAAGAAGGCAGAATAGAATGAAAAATATCACAGTGCCTCTCACGGACGAAGGATAAATACTGTTTTGTGAGACTTTTGCTTGTTGGATGGATGCGTTGCATATGTATAAATGTAGAATATATTTCACCAAGAGTTGTGATTTAAACAAAACCAAAATCCTTTGAGGAACGGTGGATTCGCTCAGTGATTCTCACACTGGTGCCTCCCTCAGAGACACCTGGGGGGCTTGTTAAACCACAGATGGCTGGACCCCATCCCCAATTTATAAAAGTAGGGGCTAAGAATTTGCATTTCTAATGAGTATTTAGGTAACGCTGACACTGCTGCTCCAGGACCTCACTCTGAGAACCATGGGCTTGGAGGATGTCTCAGGCTCCGGTAGATGAAAACAGATGATTCTAACCGTAGGCGTGTGTATTTGGCAAATTCATCCACATGGTGTGGGGGGCAGTTGGGGCTGGGTGCTATTAGGTTTGAGTCCATGTGGGCCAAGACTAGAAATCAGAAAGCAATCCAAGTGCAAAGAACCCCTGCCCTTCTTGCCTCAGCTGCATCAGTCACCTCTGTTTCTGAAGAGCAGAGCAAGCTTCCTTCTCTTGGAGAAGGACGGAGTGAGGCGGGGCTGCTGGCTCCCTCCCCAGATTCCAATGGGCTTCACTTCACACAGCTTCCCTGGAGCCACCTTAATCAATAGACCTGAGGCATTCACTTGAGGGTGAAAACGCACACATTCCTCAGATGCCCTGAAGGTAAACTGAGGGAGTCGGCTGCTCCCCGACCAAGGACAGGGCGCCCTAAACTACAGGTGCCAGGAGCTCTGCAACCCCACCTTCCGATGGCCACCCCTGTCCCAGAGCCCCTAGACCTCCCAGCAAGGCTGAAATGCTCAGCGTTTTTTTCCCTCTGCCTTCGCCAGGCTGTCTCCTCCCCCTCTCCCCTTACACCACTCCCTCTAGGAAACCCAGCAGCCCCACAAGCTCAGCTCAGATGGCTCCTCTTCCAGGACGCCTTCCCTGAATGACTGACCCAGCCATGGCCACTCCTATGCAGATGTCAGTCTCAGCCTGGATCCCACTGGACGATAAATATCTGTCCTTTCATCTCTCCTGCTCCCCACTTCACCTGCCCCGTTGAGCTCAGTGCCTGCTCTAAGTCAATATGAATGAATGCAGCTTCTCCCACCTCAACCCTGAGGACCAGCAGAGTCTGATTTGGGACAAGGGTCAGGGGAGGGACAGAGGTGCGGACAGCAGCCTGCACTCAAGGGGTACACTGCACCCCCACCACCCCTTATCAGCTCCATCCGCACCATGCCAGGCAGAAGGGAGAAGGGCTGTGCCCTCTGGAAGCCCTGGGAAAGCAGCCCTTCCCCGACGGCACACCTTGCAGCGGAAACACACTCCCCAGTGCCCATAGATGAAATCCCCAGGACCCTGGCCCCAGAGGAGAGCTCCCATATGCTCTGGGGCCAGGCTAATCCCAGGTACCGAGCCAGGCCCCAGGCCCCCATCACCCTCAAGAAGATCTGGCCCAGTGAGGCAGAACCAGCCAGGATGTCTGACCCCTGGTCCCTGTACCTGCCTGTACCTTCTCCAGTGACTCACTCAGCACCCCTGATAGCATGGCACTGACACCTGTCCCCCAGGCCATCCCCCACCCCTCTCCCAATGTCTTCTTGGCCCTGGGAGTCAGAGGTGCCAGGCCTCACCCTCCCCACCAGTGCCTCATGCCTTCTCAGACAGAGTCTTCCCCACAGAGGGAACCTCCTTGAACCCCCCAGACCTGCCTGGCCAGCTGGCCCTGCCTTCCCAGACATCTCCCTCTTCCTGGGCCATCTGTACTGCAGCCCAAAGAAGCAGGAATGGCACAATGACCCCACACACCTCACCACAGTCCTCCTCGACCCTAAACCCCAGCGGCCCATGGACAGACCCTTTTAAAGCAAAATTATGGCTGCACAAGAACACATCCTCAGACTGTGCTCTTATCAACACGGACTTGAGAAATGACAGCCTTCTACTGGATGAAAATGTCTTTCCATTGAAAAGGACTGTGCCAAAATATAGGGTTTAAACTTTTTTGTTTTTATTACACACAAATTTTTAAACTTCACATAAAACTCATTTCCAAAGTAGCTGCACCTCTTTACATACCCAGCAGCCATGTGTGAGCTCCAGTTCCCGCATGGCCTTGCCAGCACTGTAAGGTCAGTCTTTTCATCTTAGCCCTTCTGGTAGGTATGTCATGCTGGCTCACTGTGGCTTGCATTTCTCACTGGTTTTGGCATTTGTGGTAGAGGACAGCCTAGCTGAGCTCCCAGACTCTGTGCTGAGCGCTTCCCAGGGATCTCCTCCTTGAAAGCTCCTTGCTGTGCTGAGCACCGGGCCTGCTGGCTAAAGGCTAAGGGGGTGAGCAGCTGAGTGACTGAGTGACAAAAACACATGGCCAACAGGGACCTGCTCCAATTCTCAGGGTGCTGACAGCCAACTCCCTGAATGCAGGCAACTCTCTGAGGACAGAACCAAGCACCATGAACCAACCATGAGCCAAAGCCAGTAAAAGCAGAAGACAAATGGAGTCACCCATAGGTGCATGGGGCTCTCTGAGCTCCCCAGCAGCACATCCACGGGGCCTCTCTCCCATCTCCTTCAGGTCCCAGACAGATTCCTGTGTAGGGCCTGGAATTTCTGAACAACTCGTGCAGCTGCCAGGGGGTCTCCTAGAATAAGGATTGGAAATCAACAACTTCTAAGTTCAGGGACCTGATTCCAGTCCAATTCCTCTGAACTCTGAGTCTGTTGTTCTCATTTGAACATAAACTGCCTCTGGGCACAGCCTTTGCCTACTTTAACCACAACACGTGGCATGGAACAGGTACTGACACACAGTAAGTGCTCACACACATTTGTGAATGGAAAGATACATCTGGAAAATATAAACTACAATACCGACCTCGGTTGGTGCTTAGTAGGCACTCAGAAAGTGTTCTTTTATTTGACTGTTTTTAGAGACAGGCTCTTGCTATCTTGCCCAGGCTGGTTTCAAACTTCCTGGGCCCAAGATTTCCGCCTCAGCCTCCCAAGTAGCTGGGAGTACAGTCATGAGCCACCAAGCCTGGCTCATTTTTTTATGAAAAGAAAGAAGTGTGGAGCCAGAATGGACATCTCTGTGCCCTCATTTAGTCCTTAATTTCACGTGCTGCTGGCTCAGGGGAACTGAGAAAGGCAGGAGTCAGAGGCAAGAGTGGGCCTCAGCACAGACTCTGTAACCCCAAAATAAGAGGCTTCCTTCAGGTCACGAGTGGGGGCAGAACAGGCTCTGGAATGGGGTTAGGGGTCATGGTTCCAGTGTGGGCTCCACCACCAACTTGCGCCCAAACCCCAGTTTCCTCAATGGTCAGAGGGGAGCAATAGTGCACACCTGACTTCCACCCGCTCTGAGACGAGTGAGCTTTCAGTTGGAAGGTTGTTGTGAAAGAGAGGGGCACGTCTGATTCACCCTGGGGCTTTTTCTAACAGAATCAGTTAGTAAGAAAAACACACGCTGCTGAGAGGCCCTGCCCTATCCCAGTGTAAAGGACTATCACCGTCATCTCTTGTTCTGGCAACCCAAAGGCTAATTATACCATATTTCCACATTATAACGTGTAATAGCCATGGGTTATAACCGATTATAGCATGCACAGCAGGCTGGAGTAAATGCTATATTGTTCCAAGCTCTAATTCCAACCTGCAACAGCTGGAGACCTTGGCAGGAGCTAGCTCTGTGCCCAGCTATTTTCTACAGCACTATACAGGGCTTCAGAAGCAAACATCCTATCAGGTAGATGCCATGACCAGCCCTTTATTACAGATAGGAAATAAGGCATAAAGCTGTTAAATAACTTTCCCAAAAGCATGCAGAGCCAAGATTGAACTTCAGGCAGGCCAGCTGCAGAGGCTTCCTGTTACCCTGAACCATACTGAGCTTATAGACAAGTGTCCAGCAAGCCCCCGGTCAGCATGCTGAGGTTGGCTGCAGAGCCAAAGGCGTAAGTCAAGCAAGAGCTGCTACTGGGTGGCGGATGAAAGAGCTATGAAGAGTTCCCCATGGTGGCCTGACTCCATAGCTCAACCTGACACTCTTCAGATATGGCCCAGGGCAAGTGTTCACCACGGTGGCCAGGCCTGCAGCCCTATCAGCAAGGCCGTGCATTGCCATCCACCTTCTCGCATCTGCAGCTTGTGGCACGCAGTACCAGCCAGCATGCCCCACTCAGCTCTGCATCATCTGTTGATGTGTCTGTCTTCCCATTAGAATGTCCCCCTCAAGAGCAGAGGCTGTGTCTCATCCCCTCAGTATCCTCAGGCCTGGGACACAGCTGGCACAGAGGAGGGCAGTGCTGCTTATTCAATAAATACACACAACATCAACATTCTTGGAAAGGCAGGGCTGGCTTTTCTGGGGCCAGATCAGGGTAGGGAGTTGCTGGAACTGCCCCCAGATTTGAGGCTGGCTCTAGATCTCAGGTGGTGGGGTAGGCCTCGCGGGATGACAGGACATTCCAGTGAGCCAATGAACAATGAAAGGTTCTGTGGAAACCTCCCAGCTAACATGTCACAGTTGGACCTGTTCTTAGGAATCCTCTTATCTAGCTGTGCCGTTTTATAGATGGGGAGACTTAAGGAGGGAAACAGACCCGCCCAAGATTCAGCCGCTCAGTGTAGAGTGATGGCCAAGACCTATCTGAGAAGGATCATTCTATTTCTTCAAAATGACTCACAGAGAAAGCAACAATCAACCCTCCTATTTACAGACAGTTAATTTTCAACAAGGGTGCCAAGACAATTCAATGGAAAAGGATAATCTTTCCAACAGTGGTGATGGGGCAACTGGACATCCACATGAAAAAGAATGAGATTAGACTCTTACATCACACTGTATACTAACTCCAAATAGATCAAAGACCTACATGTAAGAGCCAAACCTATAAAACTCTTAAGAAGAAAACATAGGCGTCCATCTTCCTGACCTTGGAATAGGCAATGGTTGCTTAGATGTGATAGCAAAAGCACAATAACAAAATAAAAAAATAGATAAATTAGACATCATCAAAATTAAAACTTTTGTACTTCAAAGGCAAAAAGGTCAAAAAAAAAAAAAAAAAGTGACACCATCAAGAAGGCGAAAAGATGTCCCACAGAATGGAACAAAATTTTTGTAAATCACATATCTGATAAGGGACTTATATCTAGAATGTCCAAAGAACTCTTAAACTCAATAATAAACAGACAACCCAATCATAAAATGGGCAAACGATCTGAATAGACATTTCCTTAAACCATACCTACATCTAAGAAGGCCACTGAAAAGCCCAGAAAGCACAGAAAAGATTCTCAACATCACTAGCCATCAGGGAAATGCAAATTAAAACCAAAATGAGATACTAATTCACACCCATTAGAATGGCTATAATCAAAAGAAGATAATAATCAGTGTTGGTGAAGATATAGGGAAGTTGGAACCCTTATATGATACTGGCAGAAACAGAAAATGGTGCAGCCACTTTGGAAAATAGCCTGGCAGTTCTTCAAATATTAAACATAGAGCTACCACCGGATCCAGCAATTCTACTCTTACATATAGAGAAATGAAAACACATGTCTACAGAAAACTTGTGCACAAATGTTCATGATAGCCAAAAAAAAGTGGGAGCAACCCAAATGTCCATCAACTAACAAATGGGTAAGTAAAACGTGGTCTATCCATACAATGGAATATTATTCACCTATGAAAAAGAATGAAGTGCTGACATATGCCACAATGTAGAGAAACCTTGGAAACATTGTGCTAAATGAAAGAAGCCAGTCACAAAGGATTGTGTACTGTATGATTTCATGGATGTGAAATGTGTAGAACAGGCAAATTTACAGAGGCAGAAATTAGATTAGTGGTTGCCGAGGGCTAGGGAAGTGGGAGGATTGGGAGTTGACCGCTAAGGAGTGCAGGGGTTCTTTTGGAGGTAGTAAAAATATTCTAAAAATGATTGTGGTGATGGCTGTACAGCTCTGTGAATATACTAAAAGGCAGTGAGGGTAGGCAAGGTGGCTCATGCCTGTAATCCCTACACTTTCAGAGGCTGAGGTGGGAGGACTGCTTGAGGCCAGGAGTTTGAGACCACCCTGGCAAGACTCTGTCTCTATTTTTTTTAAAAAATAGAGCAGCAAGACCCTGTCTCTATTTTTTTTAAAAGCACTGAATTGTACACTTTAAATGGATGAATTGTATATTATATGAATTATATCTCAACAAAACTGTTTTGTAAAAACATCAGAATCCCAAAACTAGGAGGACCATTAAAACTGACCTAATCTAACCAACCACCTCTGCTTGAATTTCCTTAAAAATACACCCACCGAAGGCTCCCAAGACTCTTGACCACCTTCAGTGATGGGTGGCTCACTACCTCCTTCAGGCAGCCTATTCTGTTGTTACATAGCTCAGGCTCAAAGGAAGGTTTTCCTTCCAGGAAGCTAAAACCTGTACCTTATCAATGGGGTGTCAACGTAAAGGAAGCTAAGAAACTGCTTGAGATCTTTTTTTCAAAATGGAGAATAGTACGTTCCATTTACTGAGCAGGCATTAGGTGCTAGTTAATATGCCTCTCCCTCTCCAAGCATTTATTAATGCACTTGCTCTTTAAGACAACTTTCATGGTTGGTATCATCATGCCCATTTCAGAGATAAGGAACCTGAGGCTCAGAGAAGTGAGATAACTGGAGTATAAAATCTCCGAACTGGTTTTGCCCAGGAGGCAGAGCTGGGATTCGAACCCAAGTGTTTGAACTCCGCAGCTGCAGCTGTCCCAGCTGCTGAGTCAGACTGCTTCTGAGAGCCTGACACCATTTCAGCCTCCAAACTGGTCTTATAGGCCTTATATAAATGGCATGAAATTTTTGAATCAAACAACAAAACAAACAGAAGCAAACTCTGCCTCCCAAAAGAGGTGCTGAATGCAGCCTCATGGGATGGGCAAAGTGCCAGCTTGGGAGAAGAGGGGTGGCCACCAGTGGCTGCATCACTGTGGGAAGCCAGCTGCCATGGACAGCCTTAGAGGAAAATAAAGCTAAGTGATGCGCTCAGCGGCATACAAATAGCCTGAGTGCCAGGATTCTCAACCCAACAGCCCATTATTTGGTGGTAGGAATTCCGGCACGGAACAAACTCCCCCCCGTGAAAGCTACTCAATTCAATTCAACAGCATTTGTTGAGATAATTTTTTTAAAAAAATTTATACTTGAAAGGTAGGTCTTAATATTCATTCCCGTTTTATAGATGAGAACACTGAAGCTGAACGGTTTCATGGCCTGCCCAAGATTCAAGAGATAGTAGTTGGGAGGCAAGAATTCAAATCTAAGACCATTTAGCCAGGTGTGGTGGTGCCTGCCTGCAATCCCAGCTACTCAGGAGGCTGAGGTGGAAGGAGTTTGAAGTCAGCCTGGGCAACACAGTGAGACCCCTGACTCTAAAAAAAAAAAAAAAAAAAGACTGTTTGACTTCCACATCCAGATGTGCCTGGCACTTGGCACTGTGCCACTAGGGCCTATAGGTTTCAAGCTCAGGTTCTCCAGATCACGAGCTGTAAATGAGAGTGCTATGGGTGTTAAATGCAGAGGCACAGATTCTAGAGAAAGGAGCAATGATTCTGATGAAGATTCCAGGAGAGGCTCACGGAGGAAGGGACACTGTGGCTGGGATGTGAAGGATGAGAAGGGTCTGAGTAAGATGAGAAGTAGGAAAGGGCATAACCAATGGATGGACTGGTGAGACCAAAAGCTGGGAGGTGGGGAAGTGCAAGGCCAAGTTCAGGCTGCAGGACGGGCTTGGCAATTGTTAACAAAGAGAGATGGGAGGAAGCCATACTGGAGAGCAGGTTGAGGGGATTGAACGGCACAGGATTCCAAAGGGTTGTGTGGGTTTTACTCTGTGGGCAATAGGGAGCCAGTGAGGGTTTGTGAGCAAGACAGTGGCACAGCCTACCCAGTGACAGGACCCACAGGCAGCCCGGGCAGCATCTGCTCAATGGTGTGAAAACCACATTGGACCAAGCAGGGCCCTTGCAACAGGGCACCTTAAGTCACATGCTAGGAGATGCCTTGCAAGGTGCCATTTAACCCTAAGGCATCCTATTTATTGTAAACCTGCTCTTCAAAAAAAAGGCCATGGGGGCCGGGTGCAGTGGCTCATGCCTGTAATCCCAGCACTCTGGGAGGCGGAGGTGTGTGGATCGCCTAAGGTCCGGCGTTTGAGCCAGGCTGGCCAGCATGGTGAAACCCCATCTCTACTAAAACTACAAAAATTAGTCGGGTGTGGTGGCAGGCACCTGTAATCCCAGCTACTCAGGAGGCTGAGGCAGAAGAATAGCTTGAACCTGGGAGGCGAAGGTTGCAGTGAGCCGAGATCACTGGGCACTGAGAAGGTTGCAGTGAGCCGAGATCACTGAGCAAGACTCAATAGAGAGAGAGAGAGAGAAGCAAGACATGGGTTCAGATAGAAGGGTCTTTTCTTAAGAACTGATTAAGCAGGCCGGGCGCGGTGGCTCAAGCCTGTAATCCCAGCACTTTGGGAGGCCGAGACGGGCAGATCACGAGGTCAGGAGATCGAGACCATCCTGGCTGACACGGTGAAACCCCGTCTCTACTAAAAAATACAAAAAAAAAAAAACTTAGCCGGGCGCTGTGGCGGGCGCCTGTAGTCCCAGCTACTCGGGAGGCTGAGGCAGGAGAATGGCGTAAACCCGGGAGGCGGAGCTTGCAGTGAGCTGAGATCCGGCCACTGCACTCCAGCCTGGGCGACAGAGCGAGACTCCATCTCAAAAAAAAAAAAAAAAAAAAAAAAAAAAGAACTGATTAAGCTTGCCAATATCTAATGAACTGTGAGAGCAGCCTCCATTCTTTCCAAGAGTGTCTGTGCCCAGTCTGTCCTTACAGTCCCTTTCCCAGCAAAATGCCCAGCCGGGCCCATCTTGGACAATGCTGTTTCACAGTTAAGGAGTCCCCTGCCTGCTGCTACCCTATCTCCTGCTCTGGGCTCATCTGCGACCCTATGGTTGTCCTGGTAGGTGTCAAGGCTATCATTGGGTCTTGAGCTTAGGATGCCAAAGGAGACTCCTGTTGGTTGGGTAAAATGTTACCAAATGCTACTCACAATGGCAAGAGTTCCCACGTGTGAGGCCTGTTGCATGCCAGGCACTGGGCAGACACCATGAAGGCCCCCATCAACCTTCAAAGCAGGGGTCATCATGCTGCCTGACAGATGGTGAAACTGAGGCTGGCTCTCCTGCCCAGGTCAGACAGTGACTGAGACACCAAGTCAGAAGCAAGCCCAGGCCTGCGTGGCTCCCGCGCCTGTGCCAGGCTGTAAAATGTCGGCAGAATGAGGAAGTGAATCAGGAAGCCAAGGGAGGAGGGTTCCTTTTTGACTCAGAACAGGATTTCCCATCTCCCTCCCAACTGACTGAGAGACAGACAGGGTGGAGGGTAAGCCCCAGCGGCTCAGGCCGGACCATCCCCTATGAGCATTCCTGAGCCTGGGACAAGCCCGAGGAGCCAGCCAGGCTTAGGGTTATGGCAGCTGGGCCTGCGAAGGCTTCCTCAGTGGGTCTCTCAAGAGTATGGCTTGAAATGAATCAGGCAGAGCAGCTCAACAGGGCAGCGGCCCCAAAACCCAGGGCTCTCCCACCTCTCATTCCACTCAGAGGGGCTGGGAGAAGATGAAAGCCGTGCCCTAAAAGGACCCTAAGTGGATGGGCAGAGAGTTGGGCTGTGGTCATCTTGTCTTCTGACCAAGAACCATGCCAGACCCCAATTTGTCTCCTTTCCAAAGCTTGGGAGATGCTTAATTCATTTAATAACAATTACTTCAAAGCCCATGCCAGACACTGTGGTCAGTGCTGAAGCTCACAGAGATGAACCAAACAGATTAGCGCGTCCTGCCCCGACACAGCTCAGTGTGTCTTTCATCTTCTGGAAAGTGAGTGTTGCATTTGGAGGATTCTCAACACTGTGGACTCCCTCCGCTGCCCGCCTCCACTCCAGTCTCTATAACGTGGCATTTCCTAACACGGGATCTTCTGGAATCCACCCATTCATGAATGTTCTGCGGGAAGCCCTGGCTAAATTCACATTCTAAAATGTCTCGGAGCAGGGGATTTTAACCAGCCTCCTCTGACATCATTGGAGTGGGGGTGCCTGGATGGGCCACGAGGGCTCCATGAAATCTTAGGAAGCTTGTTCTCCTGGTGAGAACATCTGGGATTCCCTCCTGCTCCCCTAAGACCCCCTATCTCACAGAGGACGAAGAACATGCTTGCCACAAGCAATCCACGGTGTCCATCATTACATTCTCATTGTAAATGGCTCGTAATATTCTATGGAGTGAAGATCACAAACTTTCTTGAACCACCTCCTTTTTCTTGGATAGTTACGTTACATTTTTGTTTTCTCCAGGCAACTCAAATATTTGCAGAGTTACCATTTATCTAACAAGTGAGCAAGCTGTGGACTCTTCCGGCCACAAAGCAGAGCTCCTGCCAGGCTCAGCCATCCACTCTCGTACTCTTACACCCAAATGGTATTTTTCTGATCCGGAGTCATTATTTTCTTAGGCCTCTGCACTTTCTCTTCAGCATCAGCTGCTGGCCCTCTTTTCAGGGCCATTTTAAACAAAGAAATAAAATTTGTGGTTACTTGGCCCAAGCTGGAAGATCAGGGCCAAGTCAAATCTGGATGGTGTGAGGCTCCAGGGCTGGGCCAAGGTAGGGTCTGGCAGGGCTCACTCCTGGTGAGAAAATTGCCCCAGCCCCTGTCCCCTCACACAGGGATTCACAAAGGCTTGCTTTTCCTGGGACACTTCCTAACAGCTGCTAAGGATTCAAACCTGACTTTGCTGCCAAATAAGCTACGCGGTCTTAGCCCAGTATATTTAACTCCTCTGACTTTGCCTTCTCATCTATAATATGGGGATGGTATTAGCATAAACTTCTCACTGCAGGTCTGAAGACTAAATGAGTTAATATTGGTAAAGTGCTTAGAAAAATGCTGGCACACAGTAGGTGCTATATAAGTGCCTGCTAAATAAATAATAAATGTGCAAATGTGACAGTTCTCCTGAGGGGAGAAAAAGAAGATGCAATATAACAGTCCAGCAAGGAAAGTTTGTGACATCCACCCACTCTACGGCATATTCTGGCCATTTATAATGAGAAATTAACGCCCTAGAATAATGTACGGTCTGCAGAGAGAAAGAGCAGACTGCAAAGCGCCGCACTCTAGGACGAGGGTTGGCAAACTGTTTCTAGAGATGGTCAGAGAGCAAGGCTTTTAGGCTTTGCAAGCCATATGGTCTCTGTCACATCTCCTCAAATCTGTCATGGTAGCATGAAAATAGCCACAGATAGCATGTAAATAAATGAGCATGACTGCATTCCAACAAAACTTTATTTACAAAAACAGGTGGCATTTGACCAGCAGGCCACAGTTTGTTGACCCCTGCTGTGCAAATCATTCAAAAACTGTCAAAAAAAAGATGAAGAATGAAGCCGGATGCAGTGCCACGTGCCTGTAATCCCAACAACTAGAGAGCCTTAGACAGATCTCTTGAGCCCAGAATCCAAGGCTGCAGTGAGCTGTGACAGGAGCGCCACTGCACTCCCCTCCAGCCTGGGTGACAGGACAAGATCCCATCTCTTTAAAAAAAAAAAAAAAAAGGAAAAAAGGAAAAAAGTAGCATCACAGAGCAGCAAAATCATGGCTATGTTTCTAAGATTTCAATTTCCTTAAAATGATATTAACAGTTAAAAAAAAAAATAGAGGCTTTTAAAGTTACATTTTAATCACAATTAAAAGATTTTTTTTTTTTTTTTTTTTTTGAGATGGAGTCTTGTTCTGTCACCCAGGCTGGAGCGTAGTGGCATAATCTTGGCTCACTACAACCTCCACCTACCGGGTTCAAGCCATTCTCCTGCCTCAGCCTCCCAAGTAGCTGGGATTCCATTCACTTCGCCGGAAATCTGGGATTACAGGCATGCACCACCACAGCCAGCTAATGTTTATATTTTTAATAAAGACAGGGTTTCGCCATGTTGGCCAGGCTAGTCTTGAACTCCTGACCTCAGGTGATCCGCCTGCCTCAGCCTCCCAAAGTGATGGGATTACAGGTGTGAGCCACCACTCCTGGCCTAGAAATTAAAAGATTTCATTGTTCCACTAGACTTTCAGAAAAAGTTAAGAGTATTAAGTCCAGCATTCACATTACATGAGACACAAAAGGCACAGACTTTGAAGTATGTATAGAATAGGACTGCATCTGGCTTCTCCATCTACTAGCTGTGTGACTCAGGCAAGTGTATTCACCTCTCTGTTCCTCAGTTTCCTCATTTTACAAATGAGGATGACAAGCATGCAAAGAGCCTGGCATTGAGTAAGCCTGGCGCACCATAGGCCCTCAACACAGAGAAGCCACCTGTCAGTCTCCCCCAGGCTGGATCCGGCTGGCCCTGGGTCTATGGCAGCAGGACAAGGCGGACTAGAAAGCCTGGCATGCTTTACTTTCCAGCTAAAAAAAATACTCTCCACAGTTTTCAGCTCTGGTTTACAAAAACAACACGGAACCATTTGAATCTCACTTTTAATTTAATAACTGGCACCCCAGCCTGAGAAATGGTAGGGTTCATTTCAAATGGGAGTTCTTGGCGGGAGTGAATCTCAGAGCTCCCTGAACCTTTAGGGAGATCCATGGCCCTGCAGTGCCTGGGCCCTTGACTGGCAGAGCCAAATCCATGCCTGGATCCAGAGGCTCAGGCACGAGGATGCTTCCATTCATTTCCCAGGAAACCTGCCAGTTTTGCAGGAGGCAGTGGGACCAGAGTCCTCTCTTGGCAGAAACGAGCATCTAAAGGCTCAGGGTCAAAGGCTTTTCTGAATGAATGCTTCCTGTGCCTGACAGCCTCCACCCAAGAAAGTCCAAGGTGTTTAACAGGACATTCAAAGTCCTTCTCCATCCATCCCTGCAGCCTCAGCCTCCCCTACTTTCCATCTCCTCTGCTTGTAGCAGGAGCCACCTGTGTCTCCTGTATGCATCATTTCTCCCCTTGATCTTTGCTCCTGCTGGTCCCTCCACCCTTCTCTGCCTGGCTACATTCACCCATTGGCTTTGGCGTCACCACCTCCAGAAAGTCTTCCAGGATTTTTCATAGTGTAGAGGACTGGGAACTAACACTTTACTAAGTACCCATGAGGAGTTTGTACACATCAGCTCATTGAGTCCTCCCACCCACCGTTAAACCAGAATGACTGGCTTCTTTTTGTAGATAAAGAAGTTGAGGTTAGATTCAAAGTGGCTAAGTAACCTGCCAAAGGTCACACAGCAAGCAATACCTTAGCAGAGCCCGGGCGGTTTTAAATTGTCCTCATTCTGCTGGGGCTGCAGGATGATGTCACTGAGTTACCTAGAAGAGCCCCCTGTATCACTAACTCTTGTCTTTTTTTTGAGAAGGAGTTTCGCTCTTGTTGCCCAGGCTGAAGTTCAGTGGCGTGATCTTGGCTCACTGCAACCTCCGCCTCCCATGTTCAAGCAATTCTCCTGCCTTAGTCTCCCGAATAGCTGGGACTACAGGCACCCGCCACGATGCCCGACTAATTTTTTTATTTTTAGTAGAGACGGGGTTTCACCATGTTGGTCAGGCTGGTCTTGAACTCTTGAGCTCAGGTGATCCACCCGTCTCGGCCTCCCAAAGTGCTGAGATTACAGGCGTGAGCCACTGCACCCAGCCTACCTCCTGTCTTATATCTGAAATATCCAGACAACCCTTGAGACCTTCTCCCCAGAACCTTCACCTCCTTGGAGTCCGAGGTCGATCATTAACAGGCTGTGCAGGTTATAATTAGTACCTGCTTGTTCCTGCCAGAACTTTGAGACGCCAGGTTTACGATGTGCCTGTGAGAAGCCAGGCACCCAGCCTAGGAACTGCCTTTTGTCCCACTGCTCTCTGTGGCTCCCAACCTCAAGGGGCTACCCGCAGGAGTGAGTGACTACCTTGCAGACTCGTAGGTGTCCTCTTGAGTCCCCAGACCTCAGCACCAGCGGCCGCCCACAGCCAGGCAGCAGAGAGAAACTGCCCTCTGGGACTCTGCTTTGGCCCAGCCAGACTCAGTGGGAGGAGGCTGCCTTCCTCCTGGAGCTGGCCTGTGTCCGGGGCTGAGCTCCCCATCAGACCCAGAGAACAATGCCCCACTGTTGTATGCAGCGCTTGGAAGCTGAGCAACCAACTTCATGATCCCTGTTGATCCTCTCCCTGACAGCCCGAGGGACAGTGGCTGGCCATTTTAACACCTTTTCCCTTGCAGGACCCTGGGTTTTCCCCAGCAGCCCCATAGCAGAGTCACTGACCCTTCCTGCTGCAGCTACAGCTCCAAGGCCACCCACCCAACTGGAAGAGGCGGACGGCCAGCACACGAGCCCCATTCTTTGTACTCCCAGTGGGGGAGGGGGAGTGGTGAAGCGGGAAGGACACACGCTTGCTTCCCACACCAGGCACAAAACCCCATCTGACTTTCTAAAATATTTTCTCTCTCCTCTCAGACAATACTGGCTTTAATGAATTTCTCTAAAGGGACTGACAGTCCACACACTTTGCATGAAAGGCAAAAGCCACTGTGCCCAAGTTGACTATGCTACGACCCAGGGGACAATGCATGCCTTCTGCCTCCATAGAATGGGCACATGTGCTGGGCCTCAGCAATGTCCGCTCCATGGAGCTGGCGATTCCATCCCAGCCTGCAAGCAGCTGGCAGGAGCTCAGGTGACTCATCTTCTCCTTTGTGTTTTCTTCGGAGCACACGCATCCTTCTCATATGTTCTCATTTATTTGCTTGCTTGTTGACTCTAGATCCTTCTAGAGTGCGAGCTCCAACAGCACAAAGGCTTTGCCAATCTTGTCCATGACTCCCACCCCACTGCCCAGGACTGTGCCTGTCATACAGGAGGCCTTGCAGAGGAGCTGGTGAGTGAGGAAATGAACGGATCTGTGCTCGGTGTGTTCAGCTCCATTCATTCTCTCAAGGCACCTCCATGGGGCATCCAGGTGCCACGTACAGCAGAGGAAACACTAAGCTGGTCACCAGCCCTTGAGGAGCTCACAGCGCATGTGGGAGAAAGATGCATTCACAAACAGGCCCGATTAGGGAACTGAGTGAGGTTCGGTTCAGAGGGGACACAGCAGGGGCAGGAGAAACTCCACTCAGAAGGAGGGCTGGTCAGGAGCAGTCACAGAGAAGGAGACTCTTGAACTGAAAGGACAGTGGAGGAGGTGGCCGCAGGAGGGAAGGGCATGGGAGGAAGGAACAAGATGTGCAGAGCAGCAAAGCATGAATTAGCATCTGAGTAGGTTGTCTTCAGCGGGGAAGAAATGAAGGTGGAGAGCCTCAAGCCTCATTCATTCATTCAACAGTATTTACAAAACACGCTGGCCTAGAGCAGGCAGGAGCTGGCCCCAAGCACAAGGGCGTTTTCTGCCTTTACAGACTCTTGGGGGAGCACACAGGCCCTTGAAGGATAGCACGGGGGCTCTGGGAGCACTGTGAAGGGGCAATCTAGTCTGAGGGTGCAACGAGGCTCAGGGGAGAGATGATCCCCCCTTTACTCTTTCTACCAATGACTCGACCGCCCAGTGCTACAGTCAGAGTAGCGTGACTTTAACCTAGGATGACCAATTTATCCTGAGTTGATGCACACCATCCAGGTTTTAACCTTGAAAGTCCCAAACCCCAGGAAACCTCTTAGTCTTTGGCAAACCAGGGACAGTTGGTCACACTTACTTTCATCTTCATATCCCCTTCCAAGACCCCCAGACTGTCCCCCACTTTACTGACACCCCACCCCACCCCCACCCCCACCTTCCAGCCACTCACAGGGGCTGGGTTCCCGGAGCCTGCATCCTCAGAACTAGCCAGGCTCACGAGCAGCCTTTCCTCCGGGGCGGAGAGGGAGACTTGCTCTGGGTTATGGACCGGACAGCCACCTACAGCCTGTGTGTCCTGCCTTTAAGGCCCCATCTTCCCCGGCTGGCTCCTAATCACAGCTGCCACAGGCTCTCAGATCCAGTCACTGTCTTCCTTATCTGAGCTTTATCTCCTGAGGCCTCCACAATCCAAGGACAGGCTTCCTCCCCGGCCTGTCTTTGTGCATTCAGAAGGAGACCCATTGTGGGTGCCCCGCAAGCAACCACGTGCCAAACTGAAGCAACGAGCAACTAATTATGACACCACCATCTCCATTTTGCAGAAGGAAAACCAGCAGGGAAAACCGGTCAGGAACTCACCTCTGGGATTCATTTCACAAGGCCCCGAGGATTCCATTATTCAAAAGCAGCTACTCACAATCTTGACTTCCAGAGCCCGTTCCCCTAGCCCCGCAGAGACTCAGAAACCACAGGACTCGGAAAAACTGAGTCTTCCGCAGATGCTTGTTTCTAGGTTTCTAAAGTAGAGCTCCATGTCAAGCAGCGAGTTTCCACCAAAGACATTCACAGAATACAGTCAGGCTGGTGCCGCCCCAAGCTGCTGGAGGTCTGACTCCCAGTTTTGAGGTCCCCCAAACAATGTGGGTCTCCCCAAGAATCTGAGGCACGGGGATGAGGAGTTATAAGAGCTCTAGCTCTCATGGGAAAGGTGCTAATGATTAAATTAATCCCATTAGCCAGCCTCCAGATAAAGTGGATTTAATCTACCCTCAAGTCCCCTGCAAGGGCGTCGCATGGAAAGGACTGGGTCTTGTGGCTCACACTGTTTTCTAGTTCTAGCATTTATTATTAGCTTGTGACCTTGGAAATGCCCCTTAACTTCTCTGGGCCTCCCCTACCATGCAGGGTAAGCATTGCCATCCACCTTTGTGTACCAATCTCTAACTCTTTATAGACATGAGAGAGTAATAGCAAACCTTCACCAAGGGCATGCTATCTGCCAGACACTGGGCTCAGTCTTACAAGGATCCTTTCACTGCTGCCGTAGGTCCTACTATTCCTGCCTATTTACAGATGAAAGAACTGAGGCTCAGAGAGGCTAAGCCACCTGCCGTAAGTCCCACAGCCAGTATATGACAAGTTTCCCCTGCTCTTAACCACTAGACCATTAATATTTGCTGAATGAGCAAACAAATTAACACTAGGTTCTATTTTAAACAGTAGACACAAGATTGAGACTTGTTTCAGAACTACTTTTTTTTTTTTTTTTTTTTTTTGAGACAGGTCTCTCTTTGTTGCCCAGGCTGGAGCACGGTGGTGTGATCGCAGTTCACTGCAGCCTTGACCTTCTGGGCTCCAGTGATCCTCCTGCCTCTACCTATCAAGTAGCTGAGACCACAGGCATGGGCCACCACGCTGAGCTAATTTTCTTATATTTTTTGTAGAGATGGGTCTCACCATGTTGCCCACGCTGGTCTCAAATTCCTGGGCTCAAGCAATCCTCCTGCCTCAGCCTCCCAAAGTGCTGGGTTTCCAGGTGTGAGCCACTGTGCCCGGCCAGAACTACATTTTTAAGAACTGAAATTCTTAGAAGAGTGACTAGCTCAAACCTGCAAGACTCACCCTCCACTGCAGACGGGGCTTCTAAACAGGAGGCTGCCAACCACGGCCCACTGCCTGTTTCTGTACAGCTCTCAAGCTAAGAATGTTTTCTAACATTTTTAAGTGGTTGGAAAAAATCAAAAGAATAATAATGTTTCATGGCATATGAAAATTATGTGAAATTCAAATTCCAGTGTCCACAAAGTTTTATTGGAACACAACCAACACCCATTCATTTACATAGTGTCTGTGGCTGCTTTCTCGATATGATGGAGAGCCAAAATATATTTACATATTTCCTTTCTGGCCTTTTACCAAAAAAGTTTGTTCTAGAAGCTCCAGAGGGCAGTGCTATTTATCAGCCCAAGGGAATTACCTCACCCCACCCTCTGCCTATCAGCACGGCATTCCTGCAGGTCCATTTTCCTAGAAAATTCTACACTAGTGCTTTCAGCAAACCGTGACACAATCCGGATAGCCAGCTTTGCTGATGGGCAAAGGTTTCCAAATGCTAAGAATCGTGTCTTCATCAGGGCTTTCCATCTGGCATTTATCTTACTTACAGTCATTTAGGGGGCCTTTGCCACTAAGCTGAGGATCCCCCACACCGTCACGGCTGTTCTACTGAAACCATCTCCCCACGTCCTCCAAGCACTATCTGAATCATTGCTAGACTGGGCCCCACCCTCCCAGGGGCCCACGGTGTGAATTACTACATCAGTTAAAAGACAATAGGAGGCCAGGCATGGTGGCTCATGGCTGTAATCCCAGCACTTTGGGAGGCCAAGGAGTGAGGATCACTTGAGCCCAGGAGTTCAAGATTAACCTGAACGACATAGCGAGACTCCACCTCTATTTAAAAAAAAAAAAAAGACAATAGGAGCCTCACGCAATCACTCACAAAAGAAAGGCTCACCAGCCAACTCTCCAGTGATAACAGGCAGGGGCCACCAGACACAGGTGGAAAAAGCTGGCCAGGGCCAGGCAGGGCCTGTTTATATCACATTCTGTTTCTGTTTCCCTTCTGGGGAGCTTAAGACCTGGGGGCAGGGGCCCTATTCGATATACAAAATCCAGGCCTGGGAAGCAGCAGTGCTGCTGGGTCCTGCCTTGGGATTCTGGGTGACTCACTTCCCTCCATGGCTTGGTTCACCCAAGCACCAGTGAAGAAGCTGGGCTCCTGTGGGCGCTGGGGTCTTGTAATGTTGCAGTCAATGAGTTTACATGGCAGCATTGTCCCCAGGGAAATGGCCCTGATTGCTGGACAGGTTGCTTCTCAGGCTGCCCCTATGGTCTGGGGAAGGTGGAGCAAGAGGGCAAATGCATTGAAACAGAGAGAATCTAGCTGCACTGTCCCTGGAGAACTCTGGGTAAAGCCACACTGGGAAACCCCGCTATGCATACAACCACTCTCAAGCCTGCTTCCCCCACTCTCTGCCAGTCCAGGTGGCTGGTGCCAATGGACCTGGGTTAGCGATCTCATTGGGCAGCCCTCAGATCTGTCAGAATGTTGGGCCTTAGAGGTCATCTAGTTCCACGTCTTCACAGCGTGGCCATTTGTGCATTAGTCATGATTTTGACTATATCTGCCATGCAGACACATCCACATTTTTTTCTAATTAATATTCTTCAATTTGACCCATTTAAACTTATTTTAAATGAAGATTTTTTTCTTTTTACCTCTTTCTTTTCTTTTTTTTTTTCTTATAGCTGGATTAAGAAATATATTTTTACCTTAAATAAAAAACAGGGTTGGGATCAATTGCCATATATCATAAAATAATGAACATAAACAGTGTTTAACTCTAGATAATGTTGCTAGTTTGCACCTGGGGCCTGCTCATTGTTAGAGACAGAGGCAAGTGTGGGAGAGCTATTAAAAACACATTAGCAACTCACTGAGATGTTCTCCTAGACAAAATCCAGAGGTTCGCAACCATCCCTGTGCATCAGGATCACCTGGGGAGTTTTAAAAAGCTACAGGTAAGCAGCCCCACATCCAGAGAGCTCTCTAATTCATTGGTCCAGGGTGGAGCCCAGGTGGTTATGAGAAGGTCATATAATGAGAAAGATTAAAAGAAAAAGTAAAAAAGAAAAAAAAAGATAGAGAGGAGATGAAGAGGGAGTGGCTGTCATTCAATGCCCTGGGCTTGTACCACGAAATTTATCCTGGCAATTACTAGTAGCCCCTAGTCCAAATTCACCAAGATCTGACCTAGTCTAAGCCCATCCTGAGGCTTAGGTATTGAGGAGGACCCCGAGGCTCAGGGTTGGGAATGAGACAGCAGGACCTGCTGCGGTGATATTGACTTTTTTCTCCATAGTTAATTCCATAAAAGAAAAAAGTCACATTGGCCAATTGCAGATGGCTGGTGCCCTGGGCAGGCAATGAATGGTCAAGGTGTGTGGTCTGCACCCTGTATACCTCTAAAGGGGGGACACCGTCTGTGCACACGGGCGCAGGCTTAGCTGGGTCGACTCTGGCCCATCATGCCTTCCTAGACCTGCCAGGGCACGGGCATCGGCCAGCAACACTTGAGCCAAGGGCTGACACACCAGCAGCTGTGCCCTGTTCAACTCACTGCCCGTGCTGGGGGCAGAGGCAGGCAGAAGTGCTGAGCTCCCTTCCAAGTGACCTGCATAATGGCAAAGTCACCTCCCCAGCTAATGAGCACCCAAAGAAAAGAGGGAGCACTTGGAGAGGCTGGGAAGGGAATCCATGGGAATGGGCGTGACCCAGCACTTTCTGTTTACTGGGAATCCCCGCATCTGTTATCTCATCTGAGCCTCACAGTGACTCTTCAGGGAAGGTGTGGCCAGCCCCATCTCACAGGTGTGATAGCCGGGCCCATGGAGGTTATGTGACTTGCCACAGGTGACAAAATCAGGGTTCCAGCTCAGATCTGCAGGATTCCACCTGACGCCCTGGAGCAGAGAGAAACTCCACCACAGTCGAAAGTCGAACTTCCTTTGCAGAGACGGCACCAGTGACGCCTTGCTCTGCTGGCTAAACTAACAATAGTGATGACCCCTTACCTCCATGGGGTGGTCTGCAGTTCACAACACAGCCAGCAAGGCAAGGAGTGTGGCACCTGCATCCCCACTTTACAGAGAAGAGAGTTGAGGCCCAGAAAGACTGTGCCTCTGGGCAAAAGTAGAGGGTCCTTCCTGGTGCCTCTCCCGACCCCCTGAGCTTCTCTCTCATGGAGTCACCGTCTCCTAGGATGGGACTGTTTAAAGCACACACCTCACCCACTGGACTCCTCCCACAGGGCAGGGCCATGTCTCTGGCGTCTTCCTAGTTCGTGTCCTCCTCAGCCAGTGTCAGTACGTTGAAGAAATGCCATTGCCCAAGGCACTGGTTACAAAACGGAAGAGCCCAGATCCCAGCCACAAACACGTGCCTCTTTGGCTCCCAAACCAAAGCTGGCTCCAGCTAAGCGCTGCATGGCTAACCCTGCAGCTTCCTGCAGGAGACCCAGACAGGAACTTACGGGGCTATCCTCTCACCCCCTCAAAGGAGCACATTAGCAAGTGAAGACTGCGACCAGAAGAGCTTGGCCTGGATCCCCCTCCCTGGGCATTCGAGTGGTTTCACCCAGAGGGAAGTGAGACAAGAGATGCCACAAGATGAAATTTTTTAAAAAATCAATTTTCTAAAATTATGCCTGAGCAAACCTGAGTTTGAAAAAGGCAAACAGATAAACAGGCAAATCACGGAAGCCAGGCCTGCTCACTGCCTGGTGCTGGATAAATGACAGAGATTAACCTGACAACCCCAACCGGCTCACACCCAACCCTACAGCCAGTGGCTTGTGGTCACCAAGTTCTCAACAGCTAGTGAACAAGTGGCAGAGGGGGTTCCCTAGGAGAAAAGGATGTGGTCAGAGAAGAGAGGCTCCGGGGTGGGCCCTGGCTCTGGAAAATCTTTGGTGTTCCTAGCCCATGTGACACTGGTCCCACAGAAAGGATTTCCTTTGAGGAATGGCCTGGCAGTGTGAGAGCCACTGGGGACTGTGGAGAAAGAACCAGATGCCTGGTTAGGAGGCTGAGTGACTCGCCACTTCCAGCCCACAGCACTCCTGGCGTGGAAGGGCCAGTGTAGCCTGGTAGTTACCTGCCAGAACTCTGGGATCAGGTAACCTGGGGTCAATTTCCAACTCCACTGCTAACTGAGGTAGCTGAGGATGGGTTAATTAACCTCTCTGCCAAACGGGAACAACATCAGAGCATCCTTCATTAGGCTGTTGTGAGGATAAAGAGAGAAAAGGCAGAGAGCACTTAGACATTCAGTAAGCACTGAGCAGATATGAGCCGTAAAGATGAACCATGCAGGAATCTTAGATGGCACCCAATGGACTCCATCGGCCCATTCACTCATTCATTCATTCATTCTAGAAATATGTACAGCATTGAGCAGCTTTGATGGCTGGGTTCTGGGCAGATAACAATCCCTGGCCTTATCTTCTTCTAGTGCAGAAGACAGACAATAAACTCAACTGCAAATAATTAATGCAAATAATTTCAGGGTGACAGGACAGAGCATGTTGGCAGGATGGGATGAGTGCCACTGCGTGGGCAGGAGGGTCCCTCTGAGGCCGTGACTGTGAGCTGAGATCTCAACGCAGAGAGGGTGTGGCCAGGGGAAGGCCTGGGGGAGGCACTTTTTAGGAAGAGGAAAGAACAAGAAGTCAAGCTGCAGGGAGAAAGACTTGGCACGCGCAGGAGAGAGAACATCAGATGTGAGCCCCAGGGAAGCCAAGAGATATTTGCAAGGTTCCAGGGCCAACCCCCACAGAACCCAGGAGAATGGAGAGATCTCCAAGAGAGATCTCCAAGAGTCCCCTAAAGGGGCCACAGAAGGAGATGATGCGTATTGCACCTTCTCTCCCCAGCCTCAGGTCACGGCTCCAGAGCTCACTTTTTTCTTGTGTCCTGGAAATATCAGGATCTGCCCTTTATACTTCATTCAAGGGAGCTGTGAGCACCCCTAAAGTTTGTAAGATCCTATTTTAAAGTTTTTAATTTAATAAGAGCAGTAATAATGGCACACTCTCTCTGGGCTGGGAGCAGGGATGTGAGGATGAATAATCCTACGTTCAGCCGTCAAGGAGGTCACAGGCTAGTGGGGAATCACTCTTGAAACTGTGGATTAGTATCAATGGCAAAGTGCAACGGGAACAGGGAAACAGAGATCACCAATCCTGTAGGAGGTGGCTGAGGAGGGCTCCCAGGAGGAGGTCATGTCTAGCCAGGTGTTGGTAGGAAGGGGCAGGGAGAAGGAGAGCTGAGTGGGGGAGCAGCTTGAGCACAGGTGTCCAGGTGAGAAAGGCCAGGATGAGCTAGGGGCCTGATGGTCCTTGAAGGTGGCCCAGGTTGTAGAAAGCTGGACCAGTTGGGAACGTGGAACCTAATCCTCAGAGCAAGGCGGGTAAGCAAGGAGTCACCTGCCAGTGATCTGGACCCTCCTGGGGTGAGTGGGTGAACTGCACTGGCTAGACCCAGGTCCCCAAACACCTACTTTGAAGCTGTGGTCCTTGAATGAGAAAACATCTGAACTTCAAGGTTACCTTAGAAATCTCCTAATCTCAACCTCTTTCTTTAAAGGGCAGGAAACAGAGACCAGCCCAGGTGAAGGTCAAATGCAGGCTCCTCCCATCCTTAAGGAATGAGGCTACCCCAGTGAGTCAGCCGGCTGCATTATTTCAGCAAGTGTCACTTGGGAGGGGCTCAGTCCTTTTCAGATCTCAAATAAAACTGTTGGCTTAAATTAGAGTCCAACCAGCCATGGTGGCCCACCCTGTTCTGTCCACGCCTTGGTGATGACCACACGGGCTGAACGCTGCCATTTCATCTTCATCAAGCAGCCATCCCAAGTTGTGTTACACCACAAATATCAATGAAACAAACTCTTGGGGAAGGTGGTTGTAAGGTAAGAGCACTGGTCAGGGAGTTAGGAGATACCATCTTGGCCCTGAAGCACCTGCAAGACTTGAGCCAACCATTTCGGCTGTGGAGACTCGGTTTCCCCATATGTAAAAGTATAAGCGTAAATCATCTCTGAGGCTCGGGCTGTTTCCGCTGCAGCTGTCACTCCTAAATACTTCTCCAGCGCCCACACACAGTCTCTCTGGGCATGTACATGAGGGTTTGTTTCTAGTCTCCGAAAGCTGCCTTACCCATGTGAAGTTCTCTGTCATTAGGTCCTTACTAAGCCCTGCCCCACGGGGAGGTATCACCAACCCCGTTAGATGGGAAACAACGGATTCACAGTGCAGCAACTGGCCAAGAAATGGATTCACAGAGCAGAGGGTAGACAGCAAGGGCTGAGACCTGGGCCCAGTCCTCCACTGCCCAGGGGAGCACCCATGCTGGGACACAGCAACCGTGCATTAGGAAAACCATCATCTGAAGCTAAGCAGTCCTGGAACATCTGTCCCTTGGAGGCCTGTTGTCTGTGACAGGCACTTCTGCAGAGGGAGGGCAGGAAGAATACCTTTGATGAGAGAAGAAAGTGGCCAAGAATCAAAATGTGCAGCACATGGCCGGGCACGGTGGCTCACGCCTGTAATCCCAGCCGAGGCGGGCAGATTGACTGAGGTCAGGAGTTCGAGACCAGCCTGGTCAGCATGGTGAAACCCCCATCTCTACTAAAAATACAAAAATTAGCCAGGCGTGGTGGCAGGCACCTGTAATCCCAGCTACTCGGGAAGCTGAGGGAGGAGAATTGCTTGAACCTGGGAGGCGGAGGTGGCAGTGAGCCGAGATTGCACCATTGCACTCCAGTCTGGGTGACAGAGTGAGACTCCATCTCAAAAAAAAAAAAAAAAAAAATTGCAGGACCAACATGGGATGGATTCTCCCAACTCCCGACTCACCACTGCCCATGCCACAAAGGCAGTGGGCTTCCTTGCAGGAGAGCAGCAAGGCAGAGGCAGAGCTTTAGCCTCTAGATCGTCTCTGTGATCTGACAGCTGGAAAGCCACCACCCAACTGTCCTCCACCAGGGCATTTCCCCACGGCCCGCCCAGGCTGGGCCGGGCTGCGGAATTTCAGCATCTAAGGAGTGAAGAATGTGCTCACAGCACAGCGCACTGAAAACAAAAATGGCTCATCTCTTCTACTCCCCCTCTGGATGAAAGTCCTGCTCCATCTTCACCTGCTGAGTGATTTGGGTCAAGGCACTGAACCTCTCTGAACCTGTTTCCCCCACGGAAAAATGGAAATAACCATACCTGCAGCACTCAATTGTTTTGGCGATCAAATATGCCAGCCAAAAATAGGATGAGTAAGGGGAGCTCTTTCCTAAGAGGACTTCCTGTAGGAAAGAAGATTCTAGGCACTGCTTATATGTTTTCTTTGAGGATGTCTCTGTTCATATAAGTTCTAGAAATGTGTGGTTCCATTGTAAAATGTAACTCTCCTCTGACTTTTAAAAAATAAAATGATCCTGGGCCAGGCATGATGGCTCAAGCCTGTAATCCCAGCATTTTGGGAGGCCGAGGTGGGCGGATCATGAGGTCAGGAGATCAAGACCATTCTGGCCAATGAGGTGAAACCCTGTCTCTACTAAAAATACAAAAAAAAAAAAAAAAAAAAAAATTAGCTGGGCATGGTGGCACGTGCCTGTAGTCCCAGCTACTAAGGAGGCTGAGGCAGGAGAATTGCTTGAACCTGGGAGGCAGAGGTTGCAGTGAGCCGAGATCACACCACTGCACTCCAGCCTGGGAGACAGAGCAAGACTCCATGTCAAAAAAAATAAAAAATAACAAATAAAAATAAAATAAATAAATAAAATGATCCTATCAGTTTAATCTCATGCATACTTCCCGTCTCTCTCCCTGACTGCCCTAAGGAGGAGGCTAGTGACCCAGGACTCACACTGGTCTGTCTGTCGGGTGGTATCCTCATGATAGTCACACAGGTGTGGCAGTCTGGAGAGAAGTGTCTTCCCTACGTGTGTGCCAGTGTTGCCCTTGGCTGGGACACTTCCTTTTGTTATAAAACCAGCAGATTGGTCCAGGTGACCTGAGGTTCCTCCCAGCTCAAATATTTCAGGATTTTATGATTCAGAAGCATAAATCATTAGGCCAGGAACTTTACAAATCCTGTTGATCACCTGAGGTTATAAAGTGTTATTGTTATCTTGCTCATTGTATGATTTGGGAAGAGGGAGATTATGTCTCCTACATTAAAGAGAAGTATGTGTCATACAACAGGATTTGTTGCTTTATTTTTTAAATCCAGCCAGATTAACATTTGAATCTGAGGAGAGAGGCAGATTTTCTAAGAAAGCATCTGAAAATGCTCCAGATGATCTTTTAATTTAATTGGTATTATGTAAGATTATATATATATGTAATGTAATATATGTGACTCCTATTTGCAAATGGTGAAGCACAAAAATATTTAAAAATAACACTCTTAGCCAGGCATGGTGGCACATGCCTATAATCTCAGCTAGTCGGGAGGCTGAGGCAGGACAATCGCTTGAACCTGGGGAATGGAGGGTGCTGTGAGCCAAGATCGCGCCACTGCACTCCAGCCTGGGCAACAGAGTGAGACTCTGTCTCAAATAAATAAATAAATATTAAAATTAAAAACAACACCCACAAGCCTACCACTGGACTGAAGAAACAGAACATAATGGATCCCACTAAGAGTGAAACAGGCATCTCCCTGATCAATTACCCACTTCTCCCCAAAGATAACCACCTTGATTTTGCATTATCATTCCCTTGCCTTTTTCTTTTTCAAACTGGCTTAACTTTGTGAAATAGAATCGATGTATAAACGCATGTATAACACATACATGTAATCATCCAATAACTACAAAGTGATTTCCTTTGCAACTGCCCCCCATGAGTCTCCTGGCCCTCTCTCACCTTTCCTCAGCACATGCGGCAATGCTTGGCTTTTATTCAAGAGAATCACCTTCTTGCTTTTTGTCATCATTTTACTTCTCAGCTAGGTGTCACTAAATAACTCATTGCTTAGTGTGCTTGTGTTTTGAGCTTTTACAATTGCCTTAGCAGTTCTCCATGGAGATGCTAGGTTTCTCTATGCCGCAACTGCAGCCTAGAAACCCAGGTGAGAGATCCAGGCTGCACTCTGGTGTTACAGTGATAGCAGAAGGTGAGTAATAATAAAAACCATCAGTCCTATTTATGGTGTGCCCCCACCATGCCGGGCGTTCTGCTAAGCATCATCCCCAGTTACCTCACTTATCCTCACAGCAAGCCCGAAAGGGAAGTATTTAGAGAGGACAGAATTAAGGCATCAGCTTCCCGAAGCTGTCTCCCATCCCCTTCATAGCTGCTCAGCCCCAGAACATCATCCCTCAGTCCTAAAGCAAAGGTTCCTTTTGGGATGGGAGGGTCAGGAAACACTATTGCTCCTGGGTTCCTATCTTTGTGGTCCAGTCGGGCTGCTTTAGGAATATATATATATTCAGAATCCATATTATTTTCCAGCAAGTACTGATGACCTAATGAAGATAAGCATCCTGTCTGGTCGGTACTGTTTTTCCAGTGATGAATGTACAACATTGTCCTTGGATTGTCTAGGAGAGGCCGTGTGGTATCAGGAAGAGCATCAGGTCAAAAGCCCTGAGTTCTAATCCTGGCTCTACCACATCCAGCCACAGATATCAGCCTCCTCATCTGTAAACGGGCCAGCAGTGACAGCCTTGCCTGCTGCCAGATCCTAGGAGGTGAGAGGCAGGAAGTGCTTTGGAAGACCCCATTGACACATCTGAGTCCCTCTGTAGCTTCTCTAGAACCTCCTGCCTTCCCTGGGGCCAAGGGCCAGCTTTCAGTGCTGGAAGGACTGTGAGGGGGGTGAGCCAGGACCACTCACCATTGACAGACAAGGGGAAATCAAGGTAGGGAGAGGAGGGGCAGAGCAGAGGGGAACCCAGGTATCCTGATGAGGCCGCTTCGCCTCAAACTGTGACACCTTCTCACATGTGCTGTGTCTGACATCATATGAGATGCTGATCAGGACAAAGCTCGTTTAGTGCTCATGACGCCCAGCAAGGCAACGCCTGCAGTGCTATGGTTAGCCCCTTTCCATGGGGAAGGATGCTGAAGCTCTGAAAGGTGAAGCAACTTTCCCAAGGCTACACAGCCAGGAGCTGGCTAAGGCAGGACTGGACTCAGGCAATCCAACTTGACTGCCCTCATTCCTAACAGCTGGACAGTGCAGGAGACCTAGCTGCCCAGTGGGTTCCCAAAGCCTCCAGGGTGATTTTAAGGTTGAGCTGGGCCTGCCCAGTCTTGCCTCCCGGGGCCACCAAGCCAGAGCCCCCGGCAGCCTGCTCCAGGCTGCGTCACAAAGGCAAAGGGGCTGCCCAGGCATGGCCAGGTCCATGGCTGCTGGAGAGCATGCAAAGCACCGGGGCAGGAGGGTTGTTCCCATGGAGACAGAAAGGACTCCAACTCACCCTGAAGTGTACCTGCAGGGAGCCAGGTGCCAGGTGCCAGACTGTACCTGGAGGCAGAAACCTGAGCCTGGATTCTCACCACTTCCCTCTGTGCCACCAACACATCCTCAGGTCTTCTCCTCAGGACCCCCAGCAAGACACAAGTTCCAGAAATAAGACATCCCAGCCCACTTCCCGCTCAGCCACCCCCAGAGGGGCCTCTCTGGTTGAAAACAACGCCCGGGGCCAGCAGGCTTGGCACAGCTGTGGCTGTCAGCCTGCCGAGTGCTGTCCGGCCTGAGGAATGTGCAGACCCACATGTGCTGGAGCGTCCCGCTGGGGCACAGTGACAGGAAACTGAGCAAAACAGCTCGTTGGCACTGGTACGCCCCTCCCACCTCCCAGCTCCTGACTCCTGTGGGCTGTTAGCTGCCCTGGAAGTGCAGGCGGCAAGGCCAGGCCCTTTAAGAGAGCCAGGCAGTGTGGCTCTGGGCAAATCACTCCCCCTCTCTGGGTCTGTTTCTGCTTCTCTTGGTGGATGAGGGAGGCTGTCCTGCCAAGCTCAGAAGGGCAGTGATTTTGACATGCTCTCCTTTCTGGGAGGACGGTCCATTCTCCTCATGCCCTCATTCACGTGGGATGGGGCATGCCCCCAAGACACATCAGGTTATCCCACTAGCAGCCCTTGGCTGTAGACAGCCCCTGCACCCAGTGCTGGGATAAGGGTAACTCTTCAGAGTTGAAAGGGGTGACCAGGGACCTGGGAAAGAGTCCCAGGGCAGCCCACGGTTGGAGCTTCAGGGCCAAAGTGGTTAACTAAAAATATTCATTATCACCCCGCCCAGGCTGGAGGCCCTGGCTTCCAGTTTTGAAGCAGAAGTCGGCTGGGCGGTGTAGGACACTGCTCCTGGGTTGACCAATGGGCCACATCAATGGGTCTGCTGTTTGGGGTCAAGATCCCAAGACCCCAAGGGAAGTCAACATCCATCTGAGGCTCTCTCAGGCCCTGCAAGCCATCTCTGGCCTCACTGCCCTCCCCTTTAGAAATGTGGGAATGAGGCTCAGAGAGGTTGAGCTGCTTGTCAAGTTTGCACAGCCAAGAGGCGTCTGAACAAAACTGAGCATTCGGGGTTGGACTTCCCCTCCTCGCCGCCTGCTCTGCTCTCCCAGACACTACTGAGCGCGCTCGCGGTCGCCAGGAGCGGGTCGGGGCCCCGCCGCGCGCAATCCTTGGTGACAGGTCAGCCCGCCCCTAGGGGAGGCAGAGGGAAGCCCCGAGGAGGCACCCGGCCAGCCTGGGACGTGCTGCCCCGGGCTTTAGGGCTTTTTCTTGCGGGCCGAAGCTCCCCGGGGTTAAAAGGAAAGGCTCGGGAATTTCGCAGCCAGCACGGAACGGTTGGATTTAAACTAAAAATACCCGCCCGCCCGCAGCTGTCACGCCGGAGCCCCCGCCCCCGCGCTGGGCGCGCCTCCCCAGGTCCCCCAGACTTTCGGCGCCCCGGATCCCCGGGGCTGTGTCAGAGCTGGGCCGGGGACTGAGGACCCCACCCGCCCAGGCCCCGGCCCCCGGCCCCCGGCCTGGCCTTCCGGCCCCGTGCCACTTACCCGCCCGGAGCGTGGAGGAGCGCGGCGCCGCGGGTAGCTGGGGCCGAGCCTCCTTCCCTCCTCCCTGAGTCCCGGGCGGCTCCGGGGCGGGGCAGGGCTGGGGCGGGCCCGGACACCACGAGTACCCCCGCCCCCGCCGGGGCCCGCCCGGTGGCCCCGCGGGAGAGGCCGCGCCCCTCTCCGCACGCGCTCAACGGAGGCCCCGGGTGCGCAACCCCAACCCGGCGGACACCCTGCGTGGCCCCGGGTACCAGGGCCTAGGAAGAGCCTTACCGCTCCCTGTCGCGGACCCGGGGCGGGGGTTAAGGGGGTGTCCTGTCCACGGTGGCCTGGAAAGCAGCCCGGAGCCCTGGCCCCTGTCTGTCTTCCCGACACACACACAGCCACCGTCCCTTTTCTCATTCTAGGGAATGGCGCGGAGCTGCCTCTCCCCCGGGAAAGTTGGATCTGTGCGTCCAGACTTGGAAAAGGGATTAGGACGCCGGCAGATCTTGCCCTCTCAGAGCAGAGGTGGGGGCCTAGGAAGGGGCACATCGCCCAGAGGCGCGAAATCCAAGAAGAAAATGACACCCATCAGCTAGCCTCACGCGGGAAGAAAGGGCGGGGTGGTTGGGGCGGGGGGACTGGCACCCTGCCCATCCTCTCCCACTCCACAGTTCGGGCCCACAGTCCGGGAGTCGCAAGGAATGTGAATCACCAGGCATAATGTGAACCCCCAACAAACCCAAGGCCTCAGAATGCTCCTCCCCTCTCCCTCCCCATCCAGCAGAAACATCCTCCCGTCCTCCCAACCCCTGCTCCAGCCATGCCAACCCTTTAACCTTGTCCCAGAATGTCTAAACCGTATCTGCCTCTGTGCCTGTGCACATGAGGTTGCCTTGGCCTGGGGTTTGCTCCACAGTCTTCTGCCAAACTCCTACTGCTTGGTGGCTGGAAGCCTTTGCACCCTGGCGCTCTCTCCCTCTCCTCCCAGGTCAGCAGTCACTGGCCTTCCTGTGCATCCAGCCCGGCTTTGAACAGCCCTGGGCCCCAGTTCTTATCTTTTTCCGTGTAATTACATAGTTGCATGATTGACTCCACCGGCTCTGGATCAGATGAGCGCCACTAATGAGGGATACAAGTTGTAAAACTAGGTTTTACGTGAACTCCAGTCATCACAATTTAGGTGCGGCTAGCGATTTTACAGATGAGGAGTTAGTAACTGACCCAAATCCAGTGCTTCCGGGATGCCGTTTTCCTTTTTTGTTTCTTAGCAGGGATGTCAGATGTTTGCAGAACAGATCGTGTAAAAGTCAGTATCCTAAGAGATTAAATTGTAAAGCAGGACAAGATAGTTAATGGAGTGTATGTGTGTGCGTATGTCTTTTCGAAATTGAGAGGGAGGTAGAAGAATTAGCCAAACCCCAGGATTCACTCTGAGGTAGACCCACACATCTTAGTTAGATCCCATTTATTAAGCTGTAATTATTCACAGCATTGCTGAAGACATACACAAGACCCCTCCCATCTCCCTGCGACTGACTGGTTCCAAGTATGCTATTATACGTGTTATTATCACTGTGACTCAATTAGGAGTGCTGCCGCAGGCCTTGAGGTTACCACAGTCAAACTGCAGGTGCAGGCGGTGAGTAACAATGATTATAATGCCTGCATCTGGATCATGCTTTTTGCTTTTCAGAATGCTTTCAAATGTGTCTCCTCATTAAATCTCTGCAAACATCCTCCAGGTAGTTAGGAAAAGTTTAATGAGTTTCGCCTGACAAGGGAAACCAAGGCACAAAGCAGGCAGGTGATTTGCACAAGGAGAGAGATGGCTCCCCCAGGCTGCTCCGAGGGTGGAGCAGGCCGCCGTAACTCCATGTCCTGCAGGAAGAGATAGCTGAGTATAGTTGGGAGCTCAGGCTCTAGTGACAAAGTGCCCAATTTGCAACTTTCAGCTGATTACTCATACTTGGTTTCCTTTTCTGTTAAATAGATCTAATAATAGGAGCTTATCTTGTATGGTTTTGTGCCTGGTATTTGAGCACCCAGCTCAGGTGAGCTGTTATGTTATGGTTCTGGGAATGGTATGACTGCTGCAGTTTCTGGCACACAGCTATTCAGTCTTTCGTCAAACATTCCTGCGTATCTACTATGTGCCAGCCTCTGGGAATACGAGGACGAATGAGGCACAGACTACTACCTCCAAGAAGGTCGGGGTGTAATAATTCTGTGTCAGGGCACCATGGTGCACAGAGACGAACTGTCCTTCCTGCTGCTGGTGCAGTGCAGAGCACCAGTTCAGAGCAGGGGAGATATTCACTTTCCTGGTCAAGCTTTGCTACTTATTTAGCTGAGTGAATCTTACAATGTAAGACTGACTTACACATACAGTGTACACATACAGTGTAATCTTACACTGAATGTGACCTCTTACAACATTGGTTTTTCTCATGTTAGATGGGGATAGTAACAATTTTTCATGGGTGAAAACACATGTGATAAACATATTTCATGAAATGCAAAATACTGTGCAGATAGTTTTATTATTATCAATGTGATTGTTATTATCTTGGGCTTTACAGGGCTTGCTGCTTTTCAGAATACTCTCCCATTCCATTGCTTTTCTTAGACAGAGTCTCGTGCTATCACCCAGGCTGGAGTGCAGTGGTGCAAACTTGACTCACTGCAACCTCCACCTCCCCGATTCAAGCAATTCTCGTGCCTCAGCCACTTGAATACCTGGGACTACAGACATGCACCACCACGCTCAGCTAATTTTTTGTATTTTTAGTAGAGACAGGGTTTCACCATGTTGGCCAGCCTGGTCTCGAATTCCTGACCTCAAGAGATCCGACCGCTTGGCCTACCAAAGTGCTGGAATTACAGGTGTGAGCCACCATGCCCGGCCATCCATTACTTTTCTTAAGCCTGACATAAACATTACATCAAAAACAGAACCCTATTTTTTATTTGATGCCAGTCTTTTTCCTCTCCAAAGTAGTCCATATGGAAGAAAAACAGAAGTTGAGTGAGCAATACGAAGGGATGGGGCAGTTTGCAACTAGGAAGTCCACAGTGCCTTAGTCCTCAGCATTACCTGCAGCTACAGAAGGGGGTGGACATGAAAACCTATCTGGAAAAAAAATCTGGCAAAGGATTGGGGGAAAAGCCCCTTTGTCATCTCTGGAATTGAACACAGGAAACCCCGCCCTGAGACCTTCCTTTCAGAAGCAGCCCAGAGAGAGAACCACAAGAAGGGCACTAAAATTATGCTGTTCGGAAGTTCTGACTCACTTGGCAGTGGGGGCTGTTTGTGCAACATACCAAAAAGCGAAGTTTTTACCACTCTTTCCCTGTGTCTGTTCCCTGCAGCCAGCATCTCCACCACCACTCATGGGGAAGCAGGAATCAATTTAATAAGCCTGGGGAAATTATCTGGGTCTGTTTCACATTTGCCGTTGGTTAGCCAGCCTCAACAGCAATCTGCACAATCCTCATTTTGTAAGCATGATGTTTTCAGTTTGCGTGTGTGTGTTCAGTCTCCACAGATAGATTACAGCAAAAGCTGCAATGGCTTTTCTGGCTAATAAAGCACCTCGTGGGTAAACTGAGGCAAGAGAGTAGGAAGGAGGGACATTGCCCACGGTCCCAGGATAGGAATTGCTGTTCAGAACATTTACATTCCCATCTCTCCGTCTCTAGCCTGGCTTCCCACTTAGTGGTGAGGTACATAAGTGCTTTCAACTTAGCACGGATGAAAAGCTCACATTAAGGGTGCCCACTTCTGGGGTGCCCCATCGGAGAGGTCTTGGTTTGAGCCTGGAGAGCTGGTTCTCATCCCAGTTCTGCTCTAAACTTTTCCTTCTTCTTTGTTTTTTCTTTGCCAGTTCTCCAAGTGTTAGCCTGTCCTTCCCTACTCGGGTGCTACATGTGCTTCTAGGGTGAGCACATCCAGCACCCTGGTTTCTTCACTTCTCCATGGGCAGCTGCCACCCATCAACGGAGCAGGGGCACCCCTCTGGGTGGCAATGAGTCATCTCAGTACCAAGCAGGGTAACTGCAGTAACTCAGAATATTCCTCTATGTACATTTAATTGTGCTGCATTTATAAAATACAATTGTGTATAAAATACAGGACTGGATTCTCAGATGATGGGGTTCTAACCCTTGTTAAGGCTGCCAACTAGCTGTGTAACCTTGGGTCACTTCTGAGTTTTTGAATATGTGAGAGAATTGGAAAAGATTTTCTCTAAATTATTCCCCCAATTTAAGTAACTATAAGAAATATATACATATACACACACATAGTATTATATACAATGTAATATATAATAATGCAATAAATACATTATGATATATACTGTGTATACACATATCACCATATATACATTTTTTATATATATATATAGTATTGGCCAGGTGCAGTGGCTCACTCCTCTAATCCCAGCAGTTTGGGAGGCCAACGTGGGACGGTCGCTTGAGCCCGGGAGGTCAAGACCAGTCTAGGCAACATGGTGAGACCCCGTCTCTACAAATAAATAAATAAAATTATCCAGACAGGGTGTCGCATGCCTGGTCTCAGCTACTTGGAGCTGAGGCAGGAGGACTGCCTAGGCCTGGGAGGTCAAGGCTGCAGTGAGCCATGATTGCGCCACTACATTCCAGCCTGGGTGACAGAGTGAGACCCTGTCTCTCTTTCTCTCCATATATATCTTTTTGAAAACAGAGGAATCTTGTTTGTATTAAACAATCATCATTTAACATAACTAAACACTGCTACTATTATACTCCAAGGAGTAAATACTAATATAAACAAAAGTGTTAAAGGACAATCGATACATTTTATTCCCAAAAAATAAAATCTGGCCGGGTGCAGTGGCTCACGCCTGTAATCCCAGCACTTTGGGAGGCCGAGGTGGGTGGATCGCCTGAGGTCAGGAGTTCAAGACCAGCCTGGCCAACATGGTGAAACCCCATCTCTCTTAAAAATACACAAACACAAAAAAAAGTAGTCGGGTGTGGTGGCGGGTGCCTGTAATCCCAGCTACTCAGGAGGCTGAGGCGGAAGAATTGCTTGAACCTAGGAGGCAGAGGTTGCAATAAGACGAGATCACGCCACGGCACTCCAGCCTGGGTGACAAAGCAAGACTCCATCTCAAAAAAAAAAAACAAAAAAAACCAAAACCAGAAAATAAAAAATATACAAAATCCTTCTCGAAGAGGTTTGCCATGTTTCTCCCAACAGTGGGAAGCCTGGTCTACTTTTTCTGCTTCTGTTGGGACTATTTTAAATGTATGTGGGTTTTTTGTGTAATTAAATGTTTTGAGACCACTGTAAATTAACATGCAGTTGTAAGAAATCATACAGAGAGGTCCTCATATACTTTACCCGGTTTCCCCCGATGGCAGCATCTTACAAAACAATGGTACAGTATCACAGCTAGGATACTGACAGACACCAACACGACACAAAACACTTCCATCTCAAGGATCCCGCACACTGCTCTTCCCCCCTTTTCCATTCCCTCCTTAAACTCTGGCAGCCACTCCTCTGTTCTGCTTTCTATAATTCTGTCACTTCAAGAATGTAATAATAACGGAATCACACAGTGGGACTGCCCTTCTCCACTCAGTGCAGTTCTCTGGAGCGTCACCCAAGCTGGTTCCTGTATCGAGTCTGTGCCTCCTCATTGCCGAGCAGCAATCCATGGTGTGATGGATGCATCACTGGCTGGGTCACCCTTCCCTTGTTGAAGGACATCCAAGTTGTTCCTGGTTTTTGGCTATTATCAATAAAGCTGCTACAAACGTTTTGTGTGCACATCTGTGTCAATATACATCTTCACATCTTAAGTTTCAGCTGCTGGATCTAATACCCACTTACAATCCCACAACACTGGATTTTTCCTACTTTTTCCTAGTGATGAACACAGCTAGTGATGAAAGATGTTTAAGGGTCCAACAGTTGCCCTGGACTGGGTCTTGAGTTGTGGAAATCTAACAAAAGCCAGTTACAGGGTTCTTGCCATCAAGGAATTTAGAGTCTGTTGGGGAAGCAACATTAAGACACATGAATCATTCATGGAGCTAAGTAATGCTGCATGTCCGTCATATGTGAGACTGCACGGTACAAAACTGACTTGTAGGGGAATCCAGAGACAGGAGAGAGAAGGGAAGGCACGAGTGTTTGGGAGTCCTCTGGATAAGATGTGAGATATATCTCAAATGATGGAGACAAATAATGATATTTTATGTTTATTAAGGGCTTACCTACCATCTGCCACACACTGTTCTAAGCCTTTACCTATATTATTAATTTAATCCTCATCACCACCCTTCAGGATAGCTCCTATTATCATCCCATTTCCCAAATGAGGGAAAAACGGTGAAAACTTGGCCATTCACCCAGCTATTATGTGACTCACCTAGGGTCCACACGCAGGCAGTCTGACCCCAGCGCCCACTTCATCACTGTGGATTCTGTCTCATAGCAATAGTGGTCACGATTCAATTCCAATGTGTTTCTTAGGTTATATTTTCCACACACAGCATATGCTACAGCTATGCTGAGCCTTCTGGGGGAAGGTTATTGATAAGTTCAAATACTTTTCAAACAAACCAGCACCACTGTTAGTAACATAACAGGTGAGAAGTCTGTGTGTGATGTATCTGCTGGTGTGTGTGTGTGTGTGTGTGTGTGTGTAAACATCAAGGCTGAAGCCTCCAGTTGTGGAGATTATCTGCATATGCAGCAAAACACGCACACACCACACACATCAAAGTTCCCAGCTCTATATGGTAAAACATAGAGGCAGCTGAGCCCATTTCAGATAATGAATGTGGTTTTGTATTCTCTGAATTGCTACATACCAGGAAAGTCACTTCCAGGCTCAGCTACCTCCTGGGTTGCTAAACACACAAGATGTGTGGATCGCGCTTCACTCACAGCACTGATGGCTGCTCACCCTTTGATCTATATCATTTTGGTTAAAACAACAGCATACTACGAGCCTGGCATGTTTCCTTGTTTTTGTTTTGAAATCTAAACGCAGCCTTGATAATGTCGGTGTTTCCATCGATGGGGTGGGTGGCAGAATGAAAATCTCCCTGGATCCACCTCTCCTGACTTGCTGTCTTTCTGGGCTCTGCACTTCCCAGTCGGCTGGCAGAGGTGAGCCATCTCACCTCCTCCCGTCTCTACATTTAGAAAATGGGGCCAGTTCTTCCTGTTTTCCCTGTAAGAGCTGCCATGAGATTCACATAAAGATGATGAAATGCACTACAAACTTGAGGTTCTGTGCAAATGTGTACTACTATTGTAAATTAAATCCTTCACTTTACTATGCTTTCAAAGAATGTTTCACGACAGACACCAACTCAGGAAGAGTCTGTGAGTAAGGCAGACTTTCCCACTAAGGAGGAAAATGAAGCTTTCATTTTTTTTTCTTTTTTTATCCCTGGAGATACGTTTTTGAACATTGCTCAAGCGTTCTCTCCTTGCTTTGACAAGTGTGACTGTTCTGAACACGTGATCATATTAGAATCGCTGTGTGATAGGCAGAGTGCCCAGGAAGCCGGGGAGGCTCTGAGCCCAGCCCTGGCAGACACGCAGAGGCGTGGCCTTGGCACCCTCCTTAGGGCAGCGGAACCCATGCAGGGCACCTGCACCACCCCCACCCATCCCATATGAGCAGCTGGCGCTTGGCTCTTCCGGAAAGCCCACACTTGGGGCCCAGCCCTGTCCCTCTATCCGAGCGGCAGGGGCTGGTAAATGCCAAATAGGTCCACGTATCTCATAAAACCTGCTGCTCTTGATGACAATTCTTGACGGCCCAGGACACTTCCCTAACAGAGAAAGTTGTTTCATTGTCGTAGCCTAGTTCCAAAACCTTAGAATCTTATAGCCAACACCTGGCACGGAACACACGCAGAACAAACGTTTCCCAACTGGACTGCCGCACGTCCTTGCAGTGGTAATAGCAGCAGCACCTGGCCTAAGATGTTAAAGAATTTTTATCTTAAATTTCTTCTTTGATGTTATAGACTTGGTATGCAGAGAAAAATGGCCAGTGTCACTCAATGCACCTCCTAGTTAATTAAAAAGCCCTATTCAGCAGACAGAAGCAACCTCTATAAATAGGCAAGAGGTGTCCTCAGGTATTTCAAAGCTCTCAGCTAGCACCATGCCAGTGGGATGAGTGCACCAGCTTCAGCAATCGAGCTTGTTTCATCATCCAAACGGAAACATTTCTGCAAAATGACTGAACTCCATCTGCCCTGCTCACTAACTACAGAAATGGCCTAAAATAAGGGTTCACACACAGACAAAGGTAACAGCCAGAAGACACTTGACAAATTCACTGGCCCAACTCTATCATGTTACAGAGCCCCTTACACGTGAAGTGAAGCGCCCAAGGGCAGCAAACACTGATTGCATCAGCCCACACTGTGTTTACCTCCATTACCAAATCCACAAGACCCTGGGCCCTAAGCTGGCCTCTCTCTGTGGCTTCCTTTTTTTTTTTTTTTTTTTTTTTTTAAGAGACAGCCTTGCTCTGTTGCCCAGGCTGGAGTGCCATGGTACAATCACAGTTCACTGCAGTCTAGAACTCCTGGGCTAAAGTTATCCTCCCACCTCAGCCTCCCAAGTAGCTAGGACTATAGGCACACACAACTGCTCCCAACTAACTTATAACTTTTTCTACAGACAGGGCCTCACTATGTTGCCCAGACCAGTCTAGAACACATGGCCTCAAGCAATCCTCCTGCCTCAGCCTCCCAAAGTGCTGGGACTACAGGTGTGAGCCCCCACGCCCAGGCCCTCTGTGGCTTCTGGTAAATTCCTCTTCCGCAAATCACTTGCTCCCAGTTCTCCTCATGGCCTGTCCTTCCCCAGTTATATGCTTTCCCCCGGCTTTCTTCTCTGCACTCCTTCTTGCCCTCCCTGCCCAAATCTCCTTTATCAATAGATCCAGACCTGTAGAGGCGATAATATGCATAATCTCTCCTTTATTTCAGACATAACCGGATGATTTAGATGTTCCTCAGGCACCTGGAAACAAATGTCCAAAAGTAATTCCTGACCTTACCTTTCCAATCCTCCTTCCCCCTCCCGCTGTATTCCCTGCATCAGCAAGTGTAGTCAGTGGCTAAGCAAAAACCCAGGAATAAGCCTGAATCTCCCCTTCCTCCCAGCCCCCTCCCCAGTCAGCCAGTCACCAAATTCCGTCATCCCTACCTTCAAAGAACTCAGCTTGCAGTGGTGCCCTTCCCCTGTGCCCCCCACCACAATAGCTGCAAAAGTTAAATCTGATGACCCTCTTCTAAGTGGCCCCGTTAGCCCAGCCACCTCCAATCCATCCACACTCCTGCAGGGTGATCTCTCAAGCACTCGGCAGCTTACACTCCTCCTGGGACTTTCCCTCATCCAGAGGAGGAGAGCCCAAGCCCTTACCATCTGTCCTCCCCCTCAGCTATGTCCAGTCCTGCATTTCTCAAGAAACGGCCCGGCATTCCGCCAGCGGGCCCAGGGGCCTCTGTGCCTTTGCCCTGGTTGCTCCCTCTTCCTGGAATGTTCCTCCTTTTCACACAGGGGCACTTTACCCTTCTCTCAAAACTCAGCTCAAGTGCCGCTTCCCTACTAAGCTTTTCGCACCCCTTTGGCGTGAGCTTTTTCCCCTCTCCAGTTCTCAGGGGCATTCTTGCATCTGTCCCCATCACGGGACTGCGAGGTCCTTGGGATGTGGTAGCATCTTACTCCACTCTGTAGCCTGCTTAACAGAGCCTGTGGGCACATCACTGAATGTTTCTCCACCTCCCATGGCACCTGTGGTCGATACGAGTTTCACACAATTTGGGATTTGCTGAGATCCTGCTCTGTATTGTTCACCATGTTTTCTTTATTCAAAATTATGTATTGAACACATAGTTAAGTGCCAGGGATGGCACTGGGGCACCAGGTTTCAAAAATGAATCCTACCTAACTAGAAGCTGATGGCCTAGTGTGTGTGTGGTGGTGGGTGGGGAAGGAATAGGTAACATTACAATGCATACACTCCCTGAAGGGGTGCTGGCCCCCAATCACTGTGAAACAGGGCTGGGCAGTAGGACAAGTGAGGTGGTTATATTCTTTGACCCCTCTAATTGTGTGTCCTCGGTTGACATCAGCATTTGCAGAACCACTTTATGGATGGCCCTTTCTGACCTAACGTCAGCTGAGCTCTCATCAAGCCCATTTGGTTTACAGTTAGAAAAATTCAACTTTACACCAATATTATTCAGTCCCTCAACACCCGATGAAATGTAGTAGGTACTTCGAAGGTATCTTCCATGAACTAACATGAAGTACGTAACAGAGTCAGAATAACTGTTTATCTGGCACAATGGAGTAATCCTTTTATTTTTTAACATCGCCTTAAGCTGTGTGTGTGTGTGTGTGTGTGTTTGTAGTTTTTGTTGGCAAGCTAAAATAAACGGCATGTTTCCTTGACTTTCTATTCAGAGCATGCGGAAAAGAATTTCTTTTTCTTGCTCGGAAGCATCACACAAGGCATTAATGCAGAAGGAACCGTCATGGGTGAAGGCTGTTCACCCCTTCTTACATCGAATGCCCCAGAACGCTGCTTTTTAAAAAGAATTCCAGAATATCTGCCTCTTAGTGCTTCACCTTTCACTTACTGTTCAGTCATTGTTTCTGCTTTTAGTGTGAGCCTTTTACATTTACTGCTTCTGATCTGTTGTGGTTATATTAGAAAACTAAGTAAGTTAGCTGTTCCCTAAAATAAGAATAGCAATTGGGTGAGAACTGAGAGGCTCTTCCTAGAATTGGGCAAAATGATTAATTTCCAGACACTGTATAATTACAGGGGCAGCCCTTATTGGCTCTTGCCCCAGCTTCCTAAGAAAAATAGACTAGTGCCCCCTACCTGCCTTGCCAGGAAAGACAGAGACTCATTCGATTATAACATGTTTCTCAAAACCAGAATGACTTTGAAAGATGTGTTATGCTCTGAACACAAGCAAAAATTCCTTCCAGTAAGAGGATATTATTTGCTCTGGAATTAGGCAGCCAATAGTACGTGTGGATTATCACGGAGCTGTGGCTGCACGGTATAAAAAGATGAAACAATGGGAGTACACATCGATTTCACATCGACTAGACTGGCATGTCCCCTCAGGGCTGCACTCATACAGGTATGATATGAAAATGCCAGATCACCGTCTATCTGGAGAGGGAAGAAAGTTTGCCAATATGAAGGCTTCTCCTCAAGAAGAATTTTGTATTAAAATACAAAATTACTAAAATATTATAATACAAAATTATTTTGGTCACCCAATTTTGTCTATGTAATAAAGCTTATGCAAAAAAGCTTTTTTTTTTTTTTTTTTTTTTTTTGAGACGGAGTCTCGCTCTGTCACCCGGGCTGGAGTGCAGTGGCCAGATCTCAGCTCACTGCAAGCTCCGCCTCCCGGGTTCACGCCATTCTCCTGCCTCAGCCTCCCGAGTAGCTGGGACTACAGGCGCCCGCCACCTCGCCCGGCTAGCTTTTTGTATTTTTTAGTAGAGACGGGGTTTCACCGTGTTAGCCAGGATGGTCTCGATCTCCTGACCTTGTGATCCGCCCGTCTCAGCCTCCCAAAGTGCTGGGATTACAGGCTTGAGCCACCGCGCCCGGCTCTTTTTTTTTTTTTTTTTTAACAGAATATAATTGTTTTATGATACAGTCTTTTTTTTTTTTTTTTTTTTTTTTTTTTTTTTTGAGATGAACTTTTGCTCTTGTTGCCCAGGCTGGAATGGAATGGCGTGATCTCAGCTCACTGCAACCTCCGCCTCCTGGATTCAAGTGATTCTCCTGCCTCAGCCTCCTCAGTACCTTGGATTACAGGCACCCACCACCATGCCCAGCTAATTTTTTGTATTTTTAGTAGAGATGGGGTTTCACCATGTTGGCCAGGCTGGTCTCAAATTCCTGACCTCAGGTGATTCACCTGCCTTGGCCTCCCAAAGGGCTGGGATTATAGGCATAAGCCACCACACCCAGCCTTATGATAGTCTTTTATTAAAACTCTTTCAAACTGTGGCTCACTAAAATTTGATATCAATTAACAGTATCTCACTAGGATACACTTTCAAAAAATAGTACGTTTAGAATTAGCAAATAGGATTTTTCTGACTGTAAAAGGAGAAAATAATATTTAAAATCCTCCATTTTTTTCCAGCAAAGGAAAGTGAACAATTAATGCCTCATCCCATTTGTAACCTGAATCATCTCTCCCCTCCCTGCAATGAAACTGGGGTCAATTTCTTTTTTGCTACATGAACTGTTTTCTATTTATTTATTTTTGAGACAGAGTCTTGCTCTGTCACCCAGGCTGGAGTACAGTGGTGTGATCGTGGCTCACTGCAACCTCCACCTCCTGGGCTCAAGCAATTCTCCTGCCTCAGCCTCCCGAGTAGCTGGGACTACAGGCACCCACCACCACGCTTGGCTAATTTTGTATTTTTAGTAGAGCTGGGGTTTCACCACATTGGCCAGGCTGGTCTCGAACTCCTGATCTCAAGTGATCCGCCAGCCTCGGTCTCCCAGAGTGCTGGGATTATAGGCATGAGCCACCGTGCCAGGCCTAGACGAACGATTGAAGAAGGCTGGAGCAATGGGTTCCCACAATAGCAAGACTGCATTGTGAAGGCATGAAATTATTAAAGCTCAAAGACTGAAGTACAAAGTGAAATTCTGACTCACCATAAAGTGCATTTATGGCCTTGGCAATACCTCTCAGCAATTATTCAAAAGAAAACAATTAAACTTCCTAAATGTTCTTCTGGCTGCAAACTCAGTCTATCAGAGGGAGACATAACTAACAGATAAATCTTCCTAACAGGTTTGACACACAAAACAGCAGCACTGGCTCCTTACGCTTTCTATTCTGTGATCTAGGGACCTTTTCAGGTCTTTGGAATGTAATAATGTGAGTTATAAAAACTACTGGTTTTAAAAAAATGAAACACATAATACTACAAAACATGGCCATTAAACAGGCAGTTGGGGAAAATAAACAATTCTTTCATCACCTTTAATCAAAAGGCTTAACAAGTTTTATGATTACCACTTAATTCTTAATACCACTTTCCGGGAGATATGATTCAGGCCCATGTCCTTGTTATTAAATAAGGCAACAGAATGAAGTCCAACAGGTGTATGACTTTCAAGGCATGCAGCCAAGGAGCTTGGTCCTCAATGCGAGAAAGTAGCATGGGGACAAGAGGTACACAGCTTTCAGAAACAGCAGGCTATGAGCTTAGATTTTTTTATTAGATTTTTGGTTTTCTGTTTGTTTATTTGAGACAGAGTCTTGCTCTGTTGCCCAGGCTGGAGTATGCAGTGCAGTGGCGCAATCTCAGCTCACTGCAACCTCTGCCTCCTGGGTTCCAGCAATTCTCCTGCCTCAGTCTCCCGAGTAGCTGGGATTACAGGCACCCGCCACCACGCCTGGCTAATTTTTTGTATTTCTAGTAGAGACAGGGTTTCACCATGTTGGTCAGGCTGGTCTTGAACTCCTGACCTTAGGTGATCTGCCCGCCTTGGCCTACCAAAGTGCTGGGATTACAGGCGTGAGCCACCACATCCAGCTATTAGATTTTTGGATTGAACATTTTGTCATTTTAATTTGCAAAGCACAAAAATCATCTGTGTATCTAGTATATATGCAGAACCAGCAAAGATAACTGAGATAGTTGATTTTCTACAGGACTTATTGGCGATGCTATGAATCAGCAAGAGAACAGAAATTGCATGTGAAGGCAA